>NC_065551.1:900000-1022266 GCF_022605725.1 Anthonomus grandis grandis | reverse complement strand
CAACATCTCGTGAGAGTAGGACGTAACGTGACCATGGATAATTGGTTCATTAGCGTTCCTTTATCCGAAGAGTTAATGAAAAACTATAACCTTCCCATGGTAGGTACAATAAGGAAAAATAATAAAAGAGAAATACCAGTTGAATTTTGCTCTAAAAATAAGAAGTCTGAAATTCCTTGTAATACGTTTGGTTTCAAAAATTATATAACTGTGGTTTCGCATACATCACCAAAAGGAAAATTGGTTTTACTACTCTCGACAATGCACCATGATGATGCTATAGATCTCGAAACTAAGGAAAAATTAAAACCTGAAATTATTACTTACTACAACAAGACCAAAAGGCGCTGTTGATGTTGTAGATGAAATGAAAGGATCCTACAATGTTTCCCGAAAAAACCAATCGTTGGCCACTTGTAATTTTTTTTTCAGTGCTAAATATAGCCGCAATAAATGCGCAAGTAGTTTATGCAGAAAATGTGGGCAATACTGTGGTAAGAAGAAAGTTTCTGAAGGAGTTGGGACTTTCTTTTTGTCCAGAACACATGAAAAAGAGAGCAGCAATCACTACGTTGCCAAGAGACTTACTCAAAAAAATAAGGAAATATGCTGGAATTGAAACCATCGATAACGTTCAAATAGCAACTGGTATCAGAGGAAGATGTGCCATCTGTACAAACAAAAAAGACAGAAAAACTACAATTTGTTGCTACAGTTGCAAAATTTATATTTGTCGAGAGCATCAATACTGTTTTTGTGAAAACTGTGCAAAGAAAATGTTTCTTAGATTATAAGTTGAAAATTTAACGTATCTATAATTTAACTTTACACTAATATTAAAGTTTTTTGTGTATTTAGTTAGTTCTAGTTACTTGTATTACCTGAAGGTTTAATAAATATTTGAAAAACCTCTTTATTTAAATATGGGTAAATTTTACCCATCGCGAGCGGGTTGCGTCTGAAAACTAGCGCGACCTCTGTAGGGTTAACTGGCATATTATGGGACAATTTTTTTTTTATCTATAGGGTTGCGTCTACCCTTTTTTCACGGAAGTCAAATGTATTTAATTTATATCTTGATTACTAAAAACTGTTTTAGGTACATACATTTGAAAGTAGTGAGACAAAATTATAAACATTTTTATATTTCATGCCTTCTCTCCAGTAGGAGTGATTTTAATGCCTTACGGAAAGTAGGAAAAGATGTGATGGACTTGATGTTTAATGGCAAATGATTGTGCATTTTTTTTGCTTTGTATAATATACAGTTTTTTACCAAGTCTGAATGTGGAGTAGGCAGATATAAATCATACTCCGCGTTTCTGAGATGATAATTATGGGATGGCCTAGCTGAATTTGATTAAACGTGCTTGCGAATTAGACAAATGGACTCATATATCAGTAGTGACGGCAAAGTTAGGATATTAAATTTTTAAAGAAATCCTGGCAATGAGCTCTATAATTAAGTCTAAGTGTATAACGTAAAGCTCTCTTTTGAAGCCTGAAAATTTTGTCAAATTGAGTGACACTACACACACCCACAAGGAAGGGCGTAACGAAGGTGTGATTCAAAGAGGGAAAAATACACTGTTATAGAGGTGAGAGGCTAAGCTCCTTGGAAATTGATCTTAGCGCAAAACAAGCGGAGCTTAAGTTAAAGAAAGAAAGAAAGAAAGAAAGAAAGAAAGAAAGAAAGAAAAGAAAGAAAGAAAGAAAGAAAGAAAGAAAGAAAGAAAGAAAATGTGCTATATTACGTAAGACAACAAAATCTTGTGTACAAGCATCCTAAAAACTAAAAAAATCCAAATTCACTTTAAATTTCAAATTTCAAACAAACATAACATCTAAAACACTTTACCATAAAATTTACACACATTACCAAAATTAATCATAACAAAACAGATTGAGAAAAAAAAAGCATCTTTTTGATAAATTTCATTAAAAAATAAGTAAAGCTGTCAATAAAACAGAATTTAGAAGAAGTAAATTAAATTATTTAATAGGAAACAAAACTAAAACACTAAAATGATGTCAGAGCACAGGTTAAAAGGTATCATTAAAAAAATCGTCAAGGCTATAATATGCCTTGGATAATAAAGGTGATTTTAATTCCTTTTTGAATCTCTTAACTTCTAAAATTTGTCTGATACATAGAGGAACATGGTTGTAAATTTTTTTGCTAAGGTATATAGGGTATATGAGTTCTTGGTGAGGGAGGATGTAGGGATTGGTAAGGGAAAATCGTTAACCTGGCGAGTCAAATGACCAGTGTTAGAGGGAGGTTTAGGACATTTATGAATAAGAGTAGCTGTTTCTAAGATAAAAAGAGAAAAAAAGAGTTAGGATTTTTTGAGATATAAAGAGAGGTTTACAAGAATCTCTTAACCCAGCGGAACATAGGTATCTAACTGCCTTTTTTGAATCACAAAAATTATGTTTAATAATCCCTTATTGCTTAAACCCCAAAAAGGCAAGCCATAACGAAGGTGGGACTCAATAAGAGAAAAGTACACTGAACGTGCTTGTCACTTGATATGATTTTATGAAGTTCGGCAATAATCCGGATTGCTCCAGGTAAAACTAGTATCATCCGCGAATAGGCAGGTTCTTCCTTTAATATTCAGATTAGCGATATCATTGATAAATATTAGAAACAAAATAGGGCCAAGCACTGAACCTTGAGGCACTCCACATTCTATTGGCTTGCAAGAAGACATCCTAGTATCAATCCTCACAAACTGACTATTATTACTGATTCCTGTATTGAGATATGACTTAAACCATTCGAGGGGCATACCTCTAAACCCGTAGTGTTGCAACTTTTTTATAATAATAATAATAAGCCTTTATTTCCAACAGGCAACTTGCCCAATAACAGGAAACAGTTGCAAAACAATGAAAAATATAGTTAAAAAAAAACACACACAAACAAAACTAAAAGAATGAAAAGAAAAGAAAAAAAGTAAAGTAAAGTCACAATCTCAAAAGTTGTCCAAAAAATGAGAACAAATAACTATTAATATGATATAAAAACCCAATTATAAAAGTTTAACAAGATAATCATATATTCAACAAAATTAAATTAAATTAAATGCAATATACCTACTAACTATAACTTAAACAGATGGGTCTTAATCCCAAGAGTAATAATCCACCAAGATATCGACAATCACATGAACCGGAGAGAAATTTATATCGCACATGTGACAGATCTGATTAAATATAGCGCATATTGTATATAGTGGCGATTTCAACAGGATGTTAGTATGAGGCCTTGGCAGAAAGAATGTTAGAAGATGTCTAGCATTAAGCCTAGGCACCATGAATCATACACCAGAAAGAAGTACAGGACTATCAATGAATCCATTCAGTAACCCATGCAGGAATTTTACAGAGAAGATCATTCTTCTGAGATATAATGGATGTAGATTGAAGCGTTCCAATAGTTGCCGATGATCAAACCCTCTTACCGGATATATGCCATCCTGCCTGAAGGCCAAAAACTTAGCAAATCTACCCTGAACAGATTCAAGGAGACCAACATGATTCTGATAGAGCGGGTTCCATATAATGCAGCCAAACTCCAGTTTTGATCTCACAAAGCAACAAAAAAGCAGTCTTAATGTAGATTCCAAAGTAAAACTCTGAGAACTTCTAATTATGAACCCAAGCCTTCTCAGGGCTGACTTGACTATGTTGTTGAAGTGTGGAACGAATGTAAATTCAGAGTCAAAGGTGATACCAAGATCAGTAATTTGCTCTAATCTACTCAAAATAGTATCATTAATAAAGTAATTAAAATTTAAGGGTGTTTTTTTTTTTTTTTTTTTAATTTAATTGCACAATGGTAATTTCATACTGTGGGTGCGCCTAACAACGTTTATTAATTACTATTACTGAGGTTTAAATCATTATAAAATATTTACCTAACAAAAATGCAAATTTTAGAAATACTTTACTCACTAAATTTTAATTATTGTAACAAATACTTTTTATATTATAGATTATACTAAAAAGAAACTTACTGAAAATATAACTATTAATACTAAATATATATTTTTTTTTATATTAGATAATTAGTTTCATAATTACTATCAAGTATCCATTTACCAATTTTTTTTTTTACATTTTTATATGATTTATTTTTAAATTCTTGAGGTAGACTATTATAAATTTTTGGACCAATACAGCAAACATGATTTTGACAAATTGTAAGTCTAGGATTCTGTAGGCAAACATTATTCTGAGAAGCCAATCTAGTATTGCAACCATGAGATATACTTCTTTTATAAAAATCTGTTTTTAGCATGATTCTTATAACTGACTTAATGAAAAGCTATTTTATGTTTAGCAAATTGCTGTCTTTGTAAACTAGATTTGTAGGGTATCTTTTAGTTTTAAAAAGCATTACCTTAATGATCCATTTCTGTGCTATAATGAGCTTCTCCAAAATAGTCACACCCGCACTCCCCCATATCACAAGCCCATAACATATTATTGATTCAACTAGTGAAAACTAAACTGTTTTTAGTGTTTTAAAATCTAATACGTTTCTTAGCTCATAAAATTTAAAGATCAGTTTTCTAATTTTATCAGCTACGCTTTTAACTTGTTCTTTCCATGACAAATTTTGGTCGATGATAATTCCCAAGTATTTTAAACTGGTTTTTCTCCCTATTGTTTTCTCACATTTACAGTTAATAGTTATCATGCACTGTGATTCATGCAAATTTTATTTGTTGATAGTTAGGTAGATATGAACTTAAAATTGAAAAGGTAACGAATTTGGTTTTATCAACATTTAATGGAAGCATGCTATTATCCAGCCAATCTTTAATTTTTTTCATCGCTATTTCAGCATTTTTCTTAGCAATTTCCCAGGTTTCCCCACATATTATAATTGCAGTGTCATCAGCAAAGCAGTTACAAAACCCTCATTTATAACTGATAAAATGCCATTTATGTAGATAATAAACAGCAACAAAGAAAGCACCATACCCTGAGGAACACCGCACTCTACTATGGATTCATGGCTATGTTGTCCTGATATGTTTATTTCCTGCAACCTTTTAGTTAAATAAGATTTTATTAGATTATTTGGAACCCCTCTAATGCCAATATTATCCAATCTTCCAAGCAGAATAGATCTAGAGTAACTGACCACACTACATTTATCCGCATTCAAGCCTAACCTGTTAACAGCGCACCATACCTCCAATGTATTTAAACAGTTCTGAAGAAAAACACAATCCTCCAAACCATATACATAGCTTATATATAGCTTCAAATCATCGGCAAAAGCCAGCCTATGACAAGTGAGTGACTCAATCAAGTCATTTATAAAAAAACTAAACAGGAGCGGACCCAGGTTCGAGCCCTGTGGCACACCCGACGTTACGTTAAAAAGTTTCGATATTCAACATATTCTAGAGATCTACCAATCAAATAGGAATGAAATAAATTAAATAATCTCCCTGAAACACCATACTGAGTTAATTTATGCAGCAAAATATAGTGATCTCTCCGATCAAAGGCCTTTTGGAAGTCGGTATAAATAACATCGACTCGAGTATTAACATCAAGTGATTCACAGATGTGGCTAGACAGACAGGATAAGTTAGTAACACAAGATCGCCCGCTAAAAAACCATGCTGGTCTACAGAGATGAGTTCTTTTGCGTGACTAAATAGCGACCGATTCAGGATAATTTCGAAAATTTTTGAGTTAATAATTTTTGACTTGAAAGTTACAGAGTAAATAGGTATTATTTTAGCAATTTTCCAAATTTCAGAAATTTGTTCTGTTGACAGTATTAATTTGAAAATGTAGGTCAGCAGTTCAGCAGTTTTATTAGGATATCATGGTATATGCAATCAAAAGCTTTAGAAAAATCACAGAAGATTGTTGCCGTAAGATGTTGGTTGTTTAGGCTACAGTATACATGATTAAAAGGGGAAAATATAGCATCATTTGTGCATTTGTTATTTAGAAATCCAAATTGTTGAGGAGTGAGTATTTTAAATTTCAGTAGAAATGATAGGAGCCTTTTTTTAACTAATCTTTCAATAATTTTTGATAGTGTGGGAAGAAGAGCAATTGGGCGATAGTTGGAAGACTGATCTTTATCTCCTCCTTTATGTAAAGGAATTATTATTGCTTTCTTAAGGCAGTTGGGAAAAACTCCTTTTTGAAAATACAGGTTGATTAAATTTGTAAGATGGTACACTCTGGCAGGTTTAGAAACATGTTCATCATGAGTCCATCGATTGTTTTTTTGTAAATAATTTGTGTAATTTATTTTTATTTCTAATTTTTATTTATTTATTTATTTAATTATACACGGGATCAACCCCATTACAAAAAATATATATATTTCTGAAAAAGAAATAAAAGCTATACTACCTAACCACTAATTACTAATTAACAATAATTATCAGACTTAATCTTAATACCAAGGATAATTAAACCGTTTTACAAGTAGTAACAATATTCTCTCAAAATCAGAACAATTAACAATGCAAAATTAGCTAAGAAAAAACAAAATATATTATTATAAATGACAATGATCAAATGTATTTCAAATTATTAATCATGGAGCAAAATTAATTCAAAAAACAAAATCCTACAAACTCTTAATAAGACTCCTAAAATGCAATAAGGAAATTCCTAAAACTTCAATTCCAGTTTACCAGCCTCAAGGTCCTTTCGACAGGCGAGTGCATAGCATAGTTGGTACGATGATAAGGCAAAGAAAACAATCGATTTGCCCTCAGATTACGGTATGGAATATTAAATGAAATCCTATTAAGTAGTTTGGGACAAATCACAAGGCCATTTAAAAGTTTATAAATAAACACCAAATCATTCTCAGTGCGTCTCTTAAGTAAACTCCGCATATTCAGCAAGTTCATTGCTTCATCATAACAATGGTCATTAGGAACTGGAATGCGAAGTTTATAAAGGCAGAATCGTAGAAATTTATTTTGAACCCTCTCCAGTGCCATACAATTATTCATGTACAGAGGAGACCAAATTATTGATCCATACTCCAACAAAGAGACAACAAGTGATATGTACAACCTTTTGCAAGTTTCAACCGACAGATCCTTACAATTGCGCAGGACAAAACCAAGGACCTTAGATGCTTTAGTTATAATAGTATTTACATGGGTATTAAAATTCAATTGTTCATCAAAAAAGATACCAAGGTCCTTTACTACTTCAGTGTACCTAAGATTAACATTATCAATAGTATAGGAGGAAGTTACCCGTTTGTTTCTTTTGTAGAAACTAATGTAACTGCATTTACCCACATTCAGAGCCAAACTGTTACCAACATACCATTCACACAATCTATTCAGATCATCTTGCAAGAGAACCATGTCTTGTTCTGAACTGATCACCTTATAAAACTTTAATAACTAAATCATCGGCAAATAACAAAAAATTACTATTTTTAAAGCAAACCAAAATATCATTAATGAAAATATTGAACAACAGGGGAGAACAATGACCACCCTGTGGAACCCCAGAGGTCACACTGATAAGATGCGACCTAGCATCCCCAATTTGTACCTGCTGAAATCTGTCAGAAAGAAAACTCGCAAACCAGGCCACCAAACAATCTGAAAAACCAAAAAGTCTCAATTTTTCTAATAATAAGCTATGGTTGACACTGTCAAATGCCTTGGAAAAGTCTGTATATATTACATCCACCTGTTCACCCCTCTCCAAAGCACTTAACAGAGCACCCTGATACAGCAACAAGTTTGTAATAGCAGACTTGCCACGACTGAAGCCATGCTGTTCATTTTTTTCAACAGAAGTTCTTTGCAATAAAAATTAATTTGGTCATAAATAAGACTGTCTAGAAGTTTTGGGATGGCAGACTGTACACACACACTCCTGTAATTGATCATTTCATTAGCAGCACCACATTTAAATATAGGCGTAATAAAACTGAGTTTCCACTCGGATGGAAAAACTGTCAAGTCTAAAGACCTACTGAATAAAATAGAGAGGGGATAAGAGAGGGCACATACACATTTTCTCAAAAAATAATTGGGTATACCATCAGGGCCAGCACTAAGTTTAAGGGGTAATCGAAAGATCTTATCAAAAATTAATCCAATAGATAATTTAGGATTTGGAATAGTCATGTTTACACCAGCCTGCCGAGAAGGTAAGACAATATTATCTCCATTATAGACAGTAGAAAAAAACCTGGCAAACCCCTCTGCAATTTGTTCACAACCTGCAAACTCCCCATCATTATAGGTCATCAAATCAGGAAGCCTATTCGTTGCTCTCCTGTTATTAAACTTATACCAAAAACTTTTGGGGTTTGTATAAAGTAACTGGTCCAAATTTGAAATAAAGTTCTGGTAACAAGTCTCCTTTAGAGTTTTGCACCTAGCTCTAAGATCTGAAAAGACTTCGTAGTCTGCAACAGTATGACTAGACTGATATTTTTTATGTGAAATTTTCTTTTGCTGGATCAAGTACTTTAACTCCCCTGAAAACCAACTGGGAAAAGACGAGGTTTTGAATCTCTTAAGAGGCACAAACAAAGCTATAGCCATATTCAATATATGATAGAACTCTGAAACCGCATCATCAATATTAATTACATTCAAAACATGGTCCCAATCAACTCCACACAAATAACTATTAACACCCAAATAATTTGCATTTCTAAAGTCATAGAAGAACTGTACAAAATTTAAAGTTTTTTCTTTACCATTGTTAAAAGTTAATTCAAAATGATAAGGCTTATGATAGACAGATTTATCAAAAACACAGTCAACAGCTTCACTCACCACTAGATCATTCCTATTTGTAAAAGTGAGATCAAGAAAAGCATTTCTATCATTTGGCACAAAATTCCTTTGAAAAAAGTTAAGGTAAGAATAAAACTCCCCAAGTATTAATCCACATGAGTTAGGTGGGCATCTAACAACAGTTCCAAACTCATCATTTGCGCAATAAATCCAAGGAGTAGCATACAGGAAATCGAGGTTTGGAAATTGCACTTTTTTTAAGCTGTTTAGGAACAGTTTTGCCCAAACAGTCATACATTATATTATAAAATGACTCCAGACTTTCATTTACATTCTTTTTCTACATGCTAGACCAATCATGTCACACCATCCCTTATCAGATTTTTGAGTTGTCACTACAATATTACCCAGTTATAAGCAATGCCACAAACTCCAATTCCTTATAGTTTCAGAAGGCCATGGTCTATCCTGGGCTGTCCAAAATCACGGCTTCTACTTTAATTTGTGGGGATGGCCGCTAAAATATATAAATTACTCTCAAATACAAAATATGTGCAAGTCTTAATGTTAAAATTAATTCTATTAAGTTAAAACTCAAACTCAAAAAATGCTTTATTGTCAACATAAACATAGAAGTTGTAGACAAAGCCAATAGACTGTACATTAAAGGAATAAAAACGAGAAACTAATTTAAAATAAAATAAAACTTTGAAAAATACTTAAATGCTAATCATTAAAAAATTCACTTAAACCATAGTACGCTTTACTAGCAAGAAATATTTTTGTCCTTATACAAAGGCTTTTTTCAGTCTTAAGTTGTCTTATTTCTAGTGGAAGTTATTAAACAGCTTTCTACCTTCATATATATTATGATAGAGCTACGGACAAGTTCAAACTGAGGAATGGGTAGCCTCAACAAATAATTTTGTCGCGTATTATAGTGGCTTCCTAAGTGGAGTTTATATTTTCTAAAAACTAAGCAAACTGTTTCCAAAATAAAAATACAACACAGGGTTAAAATATTATGAAAAAAAGCGGTTGACATGAGTCACGAGGCTTGGCCCCCTCATAGATATATAATGGCCATTTTCTGGAGTACAGACACTGAATTAAAAAGTGAATTTGAACATGAACCCCAAAAGCAAATTCCATATGTGCGACTCGATAATCGCGAAGTATGCAGATCTGGCGATGGAGAAATTAAGACTGGTGGCAATAACCCTTAGGGCGTAGCAGCCTGATGAGACTTTTCTACATACATTCACAATATGGTCTTCAAATCCAAGGAACTTGGTCTATGAAAAGACCCAAAAACTTACTGAACAGTGGCATGGTGATGGCTTCATTATTCAAACATATATCATTTGTAATACATTTAAAATTAAGCATATTTGTTTTAGAAACGTTGAATGTCAAAAAATTTGCATCACACCAGTCTTTTATTTTTAACAAATCTGCATGTATATTGGCCTCCATTTGAGAAATATCAGAGTTGTGCCAGAGGATGGTGGTATCATCGGCAAACAATGTAAATTTGCCAGTTACCTGCAGTTGTGGCAGATCTTTCACATAAATGAGAAAAAGTAGGGGACCAAGTACTGATCCTTGCGGAACACCCACATTTATATTTTATTTTTATTTTATTTATTTATTAACGGAATCCATTTACAAAAGTATTACATAGCATACCCATACAAACATATATATTCAGATACAAAACTATCTATAAATCAGTGAAAGGTGTAGATGAGTTAATTAATTAAAGCCCCTATGAAATAATATTCTTTAACTGCCCATTAAAAGATGTTATCCTAGAGTCAAAAAAGTTTATCTGTCCTGACAGACCATTAGCACTTCGAACCATTTGTGTAATTGGCTCATTAATGCCATAATTGGTATGGTGGAATGGGACTGAAAATATTTCTGATTGTCTATTCAATCTGGAAGGTACCCTAAGTTTAAAAAGAGACAAATACGACATATATTAAATTCCTTAGAGATATCACTATTAAGTTTGACAGCCTGGACATGATTTGATAAATAGTAATGAAACCACTCAAGGGCAGTTCCTCTGAAACCATAGCCGTTCCACTATCTTGGCTAAAGTAGGTAATAACACTATAGGTAAAAAGTTAGAAGGACAGTCGCGATCGCCACCCTTGTAAAGAGGAACAATCATTGCTCTTTTTAAGCACTCTGGGAAAACTCCAGACATAAATGAAAAGTTAATTGACTCGGCCAAGACTGAGATGCATTATCTTGGAAAGAAAAAAATCAGGCCTGGGAAAAATTGACAGCAAAGTTTAATGTAAAAAAATCTATGTCAGGGGTGGTTCAATCTTTCAGTGGTTCGGTTCTTTGAACAAAATATGAGGGGTATAGAAAACAGAACAAACAGAAAATATTTAAAACTGGTGGTGGTAATGCAACCATAACACCTCTTACCACCTATGAGGAAATAATTTATAATTTAATAACACTCAGTGTTTAGGGACTGTCATCAAAATATGATGATAATAGTAAGTGACAAAATATAGTGGCTCAAATTTGACATTCCTATATGGGATTTCTTAGATGTATGTTTTCTTTTCATTTCTGAGTCACATAACAGTGGCAAAGAGGGGCAGGTGAGGGAAGGGTGTAACTTTAAGTCAGGCATTATTTTATTAAATAGAGAATATTTAACCAGATGAAAAATAATAAAATACTCATACAGATTAAGAACAAAATTTAGAATATTATACACAAACTTCTTGCAAAACTATGCAAGGTCCAACTACTACATTTGGAAGTATTAGGGTGCCCCCACAGCGTTAAGCCGAATTGTAGAGACCATAAATGAGTTACTACTTTGTGAATTACTTAACTACTATTGGGATATTAGATATGCATGATCAAAATTTTCAAACTTAGATATAAATGCTAGTTTTCTTTACCTGCCTTAAATTTTCCTAGGTATAGTTTCCACAAACAAAAAATGGGAAATCCATTGGAATATCCGAAATATTTAAGACGACGTGCGTACCACAAAACATGTGTGTCAACTGTGAAGCTCGCGTTTTAATCGATATCCAGCGACATCGAGAACGCAGCATATGTCGGTTGCCAGCAACATATTTGTAGTCCGCGCTCGCTGTTATTTAATCAATATAATGCCCGTATCTCCTAAAATTAGCAAAGTAATTTAATATTTTTTGTCCAGCGAAATAGGCAGACGTAAATAAATTCATTTCATTTTTTAAATCAAAAACCGTTCATCAAAGCGAAAAGTCCAGTCCATTTTTGTTAGCAATTATTGAGATATTAAAAAAATTATTTTAAAAAAAGTAGCTACCTAATATTTTAAACCAATATGATATTTACTATACTCTAGTTTTGACATCCTGTATCTTTCTTAACCACGTATTAATGTACTGCTACTGCAAAGAATATATGTAAGTCCCACCCTGTATATTAATACGAAATTTATTATTTTAGGATCGCCCCCATTAAGGCCCCTACAGACACACGCTGATGACTTAATAGAGAGTTTAAGTGCAGCGACGACGTAGCCAAGATTTACGCACGGTAAACGAGGTTAACGCACGCACGAGTATAACGTTAGGTGTCCTGCGAAATGAGTTTAAGTGAAATCACAGATTTAACTAGCTACGCTCCAGATAAACACTCGCATAGGCAGAAACGTCACCCGAAATGTCGCCCGACTTTTCAAGCCGGTTGACCAACAGCACGTTTTGTTGCGCTCTGTTGCCAAACGTAATAAGACCCGGGCGCCCATACCGATCACCTCGGGCGACCATAAATTTATTACGGCGTACGGCGGTAGGGGTTAAGGATTTAAAGGGGTTGCGGTGAGCCTCTTGTATCGCAGATTTAATTTGAATCATTAATTTAATTTAATTTAATCATTATTGATTAATTTAATTCAGTAATACTTCATTTAAATTGATTTTGACTATTATTTTGTAAATTGCAGTGTTACTTTTTGTTTTGTGGCTTTACTTACGGGTATAGATGAAAATATTAAATTTTTTTATAAAACAAAAATGTGCTGTTATGACCCAAAACGAAAAAAAATGCCTAGTGGCATTTGATGAAATGAGTTTGAAGGAAAACTTAGAGTTTAACAAAAAGTTAGATTTTATAGAGGGTTTTGAGGATTTAGGTCCTTTAGGGAGGAGCAAAAAAATAGCAAACCATGCTCTTGTGTTTTGCATTAAGGGTATTTATTCCAATTGGAAGTTTCCTCTGGCCTATTTTTTTCTCAAAATTCGGTTGTAAAAGATAATTTGAAAGAATTACTTATATATGTAATAACCAGATTAAATGCCATGGGATTTTTTCCTCTTGCCTCAGTTTGTGACCAGGGCAGTAACAACAGAGGATATGTGTAACAAAACGTTTGATTAATGATGAAATGGGTACTAATACTACAGATTTTATTGAAAACATGAACAATTTATTTGATTCTTTGAATAGTAAACGACTCTATTCTAAAAATCCCTTTAACTGCGGTATTAGTACTCAAAACATGCAGGTTTTAAGTACATTGCAAAGGGGCAAATACCTTTTTGAAGCGTTAGAAAAATTGAGTATAGTGAAAAAGAAAAAACAAAGTTAATGATGGTCGACCAAAGTCATATTGAAAATCTAAAAATACCACCATGTAGCACGGAAAAAAGGGGCAATGCAAAACTGTAAATTATTTTAAAATCGAATAAAAATAGGCTCAAAAAAAAGTAAAATAGATTTTTCAAAGATTCGGTTTTTTTCGATTATCCTCACAATCGTTCGAATTAAAAAAAAAATTTAAATGGCATGTTATTGAGCTAAAAATTGCGCAACTTTTTCCCCGATTTTGTCTTTCTCTCTGTCTCTTTTTCCCTCCGTTTAGAAAGTTCTCCGTTGGTGAATGGTGAGCAATTGTCCAATGGTGAGCATGTCTGATGCCCTACACTCAATTTACTTTCTAACGTATCAAAAATGTAATGCAAAATTTTTCTATAGCAAAAATCATATAACTTTTGATGTACATTATCAATAACACCGTGCACATTTTAATGGTATTTGCTGGTAACAGTGTTATTTCGTACAACAAAAGTTTTATTGTTTCCTATACAGCGTGTCTCACGACAACGTTAACAGCGTAGAACTTGGACATTTTTGAAGAAAAAAACCCAAAATGCGGTTTTTATGGGAGACAATGCTATTTCTAAAAATTTATTCAAAACTACCCCTGCTTATTTTACCCCCGAGAAACTACCACAATTTTTTATTTCAAATGGCACCCTCAATTTTTTTTTAATATTTTGACAGCATTTTTCTTTCGAGTATAATGAAAAAAAAATCATTAAAAAAATGAAGGAAAAAGCATATTTTCATTATATTTTTGAATTAAATTTTTATTTATTTGGGCACTTATTTGATAATAATTAAAAATAACTTATTAAAAAAAAATTGTCAAAAAATTTTGAAGAAAATCTTGAACAAAAAGTCGCTATTTTGATTTTTTTGAGAAATACCTACTGGGGGCAGGAGGAATCAAATAATACAATTTTTCCTCTTCGTTGAAAGATCTTGTATAATGATAATAGTAGTTGTAAAATTAAATTTTATTATAGCTATATATTTGTGTTGGAACAGTTTTATAAGAATTTTCAATTTTATATTATTATCGACCACAAATTTATTATTTAGGATTAGGTATGTACATATACGATATTCTAAAAATTTTTACTTATTTTATAATAGGTGTACGAAGCCATCAATTATTATAATGTAACTGCTTGCAAAAATATAATTATATAAGCTTTAAGTTACATTTTGATACGGTGTTTTAATTTGTATTTTAACAATGAAATTAAGATAAGAAATAACATAAAAAATTACCATCATCCTTTAGTTTCAGCCATTGCCATCCTCTCCTAAATTTGCTACATAAGGTAAAAACTTAAAAATACCATTGACTTGTTTTGCCGTTTTTTAAAATAGCGAATACTTTTTGAAATAAAAACTAATTACGAAAATTAAATAATTGAGGCGTTTATTTTAAAAACAACTAAGTCCAAAATTTTCGAAAACGCGATTATGGCCTCATCATATAAAAGACACTGAACTCTATCACCCCAAATATTCATTCCTCCTAAAAACATTACTATTATATGTGTCCCAATATTTAGTACTAAAATATTTTTTTCCCGAGAGCATTTTTTTCGTTTTCTATAAAAACAACATTTTGGACTTTATTTTAAGTATATAGTTTAAAGATTATCTTACCTCAGACTAATAATTTATTTTATTAACTATTAAAAAAAAAGTACTACTATCTATATAGGTATATAATGTATCAATCTATATATCTTATCAACCTATAGATTAAAAACAAAAACGAAAAAAAAGTTTTTTTTATTTTCGAATTTATCGTTTAAAAAATTTTAATTATCTTTAATATACCATAAAACTTAAATTATTATAGTTTAAATATTTCGGATATATCCTTTATTGTTTACATAAAAAAATGTCTTATATAAAAAAAATCTTTTTATTAATTATACAGTAAAAAAGCAAAAAAATAAACGAACAGCTTTTTCGCTCGTTTTTATACTTTTCATTTAATTTTTTTTATATTTGTTGCAAAATATTAAACTATCGAATAAAAAAATCGCAAAAAAATTTTCAAGTAAAACAAACCTCTTTAAAAATTCGTCAATTATTATTGTCACAGTACCACAGATTTAAAATGTAAAATCTGTGACAGTACCTACTTAGTCAATAAAATTAACCCCGTCGCGTCGGCGTCGCATCGAGGAAAAAAAAGTGCGTCAGTGGCCGACAAAAGCGATGCTACGATGCGATGATTGAAGCGAAGACCCGGAAGCATACCTACCGACAAAAATTAAAATTTGCAACGCAGGGCCACAATCGGAGCGAAATATCCGTTTTCGGCTGAATCGCGAGCAAGCGGCTGCTTTCTCAGTGGGGACAAATGAAATACATTGGAGTGGTTATCTGGAGCGTAGCTAGGGATGTACGATACTCACGATAGTATCGATATCTAAGATCGATCTGCATCGTATAAAGAGGTATCGATACGACAGTATATCGTTATAAAAAAATCGATATCTGAAATATCGATGCGGTTAGCCATACGACATTTTTAAACAGAGCTATAATAGTTGCCTTCCATTTAACTAGGCGCGTCAAATGACTTGTCAAATCTTAAATTGAAAATTTTTAAGATTTTAATAGTAATTTTCAAAGATTTGAAACAAAAATTTAATAATCAGGACATAGAAATTACTTTTAGATAGCTCAGTATCAAGAAAGATTAGCTTACAAGTGTAAATTTCTTTGAGAAAAAAAATTACAGGTGTTTTCACGCTTAGTTAAATGGAAGATACACTTTTTTCTCAATATTATACATATAAATAAATTATTTTTTTAATAAAAAGAATGCTCTTAAGTCAATATTTTAAGATAATTTGAAACAAATTTATATTTAAAATATTGACACTAATATTGAGAAAAATTTGCTTTTTAGCAGAAGAAATAATGTATCACTATAGATATACATTTTTATTTGGATTAAAGATTAAAGAAATGATGATGAAGTATATAAATCTAAAATGATACAAATTAAATATTATGTAACATGTATATCTAATTTTCGTAAATAACATGTGCAATAAAAATTTAGACAAAAAAAGGCTTAAGAGCTATTCCAAATTCCAGTCTTCATATTTAACTGAAGATAAAAATAAAAGCTGCTGCAATTTTTCACTAGATAGCCTATTTCGGTTTGGACTAATAATGTTTCCAGCTTTTGAGAACAGCCTCTCCGATGGCACAGAGGTTCCAACAATTGATAAATATTTTAATGCAAGTTCCTTTAAATTACTAGATGGCTCTTTACTCCAATATTTAATTGGGTCATGTGATATCTAAGGTGTAAATCCTAAACCAGAGTTTCTTATTTGATATTGGTATTGTTTTATTGACCAAATATAATTTAAAAGCTTGGTCCATGCTGTCACTAGTATTTTCGTGACAATGTTTTGCAGCAAGCTCTTTATGGTAAGACCATAAGTCCGAAGATTTTGATGTTGAAGGTGTTTGATCTTCTTGTAATATATTTTCTTTCTCTTGTGTATTTTGCTCTCTTAAATTTTTGATTGACTGATTTATAAACGAAATTGTTTTAGAGCATACCACTGGACTGTTAAAATGCAGTTTTTTAAATCGTGGGTCCAAGATTGTCGAAACTGCTAAAATTAAATTTTGTTCAATAGCTCCAAATCTTTTCAAAAGTTCATCCCTTGTTGATTTTTTTAAAGCAATAACTTCCTTAGACAAAGAGGATGGACTATCAATTTTTTTTAAAAAGGCAGTTTATAATGGGAATTATTTTACTGGCTGTTACGTATTGTTCACCACTAACTTCTTCAGAAACTGTTTTTATAGGGCCTAAAATATGTAACAATTCCTTTATTGTATCAACGTCAGATGCCCCTAACATTGTTGGAGCTTTGGAATTTTTTAATAAAATTTGAACAATATACTCGCATAAACTAAGAAACAACATCAAATAGGTGGAATTCCATCGAGTTGGCACAGATTGAATTAGTCGTAAAGTGTTGTTGGCAGGCTGTATTGTTCTAAGCTCATCTGCTGCAACAACACTTTGCTTACAATATGTAACAATGGTTTTTACTTTGTTAATAATTACTTTAACATCCTCTTCTTCTATTACTTTTGAAGCTACCAAATCTAAAGTGTGAGCAAAACATGGCAGATGTCTATTTTTCCCAAATAAATCAGATATAGCTTTAACAACATTTGCTCCATTATCCGTCACTATAGCTGTAATTTTTTGGTTGTCTTTTGCGATCATATAAGTAATTGCATTAGTAATTTTTCCGGCCCTTACACCACCATCTAAAAATATAAAATAACTAAGCAAGGTATTCCTAACCTTTTACTGATTTAAATTTATCTAAATACTTAGTAGTTAAACTGTTTGTGCTTATTTATAACATTTTCCTGTATTTTTAAATTAATAGTTTCGTCTGAAACTTTTTAATTTAGATGTGATATTTGTGTAATGATATTTTTACATGAGGAAAGGACAAAAAAAAATTATACCTTGGCCCAGCACAAACAAATTTATGTACCTATCTACAAAACAAACAATAGTTAAAATAGAAATTTTAATATTTGGGACTTTTATTATTAGGTTCGGCTTGGATTTAAAAAAAAAAATGTTAAAAATGCAAGTAATTTTTCCATTATTTAATTTTCACCATTGATAATTTTGCTTACTCCCAGGACCCTGGATGCATTATAAAAATCAGAAAAATAAACTTACCAGAAAATGACTTTATTGTTGAAAATTCTCCTTTATTGAAGATTGTCGGTGGACTGGAAAGACAGCACTGCTAATGCTACTACAGCTACTATTTTCTTCCATAGATAATGTAGAAGACGTTCGAATATCCCCTAATATTTCAAAATTTTTTCTGAAAAAGCTATTGCTGAATTTGGGTTATCCATACTTGTGGATAGTTGTGGTTCCTTTTCCTGGTCATTGCTACACTAAAATCATTTGAAAATAATAAATTTAATAGCTGATTGCTGAGAGCTAGGTAGAAAAATAAACAATAAATAAATAAAACTATATTTTGATCGCTAAAATATTTCTTGACACCGCCCTAGCAATAAATGTATTAGTATTATAATTATATTATTTTACATAATATAGCATATACAAATGCCCCGAACAAGATTGTAGCAACAAAAAATGTCAGTGTCTATCGGTGTTTCGTTAAAAAGTGGCAATAATATTACACCATAAATAAGCATTTATTTCATATGACAGAAGTAGGGATTTATAATTTATAAACATCAATTCTTAATGAGCATAATGTAGATTGTTTTATTAATAAATAGATAATTCAAATTTTATTCCATCCAGTGTGGCTTTAAGAAATTTTAAATAATATTAAATGAATGTACCTACTTTGATATTCCACGGTTCTTCTTTTTCATCATCAGTTAATTTGATTTCTGGATGTCTTCTTTGGAGATGTTTTTTGAGGTTTCTTGTATTGCCTGAAGTCTTTACCTCAACTTGGCAAATTTTACACTTTCCACTTGAATCATTTTTCACAAAATACTTCCACAAAGTACTTCTTACTGGTGACATTTTAAGATAAATATACCAGAAAGAAAATAAATTAATAAACACCAAATAACTTGGGCTCTCTCCGAAATACGAAATTGGGGCATTGGGGGAATCACCAATACACCAATCAGTATTTGGCCTGGATCGCCGTGTAAATGTCCAATGTCAAAATGTCAATGTAAAAAATAATAAACTGACAGAACTCTGCATTGATCAACATTGATTTTTACTAATTTTACTGAAAATTGATAGATGTCACTAGCTGTCTGAGTTTTTTATTTGATACGATACTGCGGTAATTGTATCGATACGGGTCAGATATCGCTTTACAAATATCGATACAAAATATCGGGTATCGAACACAAATATATCGATACAGAAAAATATCGTATTGTATCGAACATCCCTAAGCGTAGCTACTTAAATCTGTGGTGAAATATTTTCTGCGTGTTGACGTGACGTGACAGAATTGCAATATAAGAAATAACATAGCCATATCTTACATTGGATGGGATAAATAAACTAGATTTCTTCATCAACTTCTAGGCAACAAAGATGAAAGCATAAACAGCTTAATTGAAACATATTAAATTGAGCATAAACAGCCCCGAAAAGTCATGAGACATAAAAACTAAACTTACCCTTACTGGAAACTATTAAGGGTTACGTTATCAGAGGATCTAATTCATTAGCAGCAAAAACAAATAATCAAACAATAACTAATCAAACAAAATTAACCCAACTAAGCAACCAAAACCCAAAACTAATATAATCAAACTACAAAACTTTTGCACCTTTGTTTTTGTTTGGGATGATCCCCATCATAACATAACCTAAAACCTAAGCCGCACTGGAATCGAGTCGAATCGTGGATGCTCGGGACGTTCCGCGTATACGTACGTGCAGTAAATTATAGCAGAGAAAAACAAACCACCGAGAAGGGACAAAGCCGGGACCGATTTTTCTTGCGCATGTGCGAGCTTATTTGGTATACCTGTCTTATTGCCGGTCCCCTGCCAGCCGTCGGTTAGTCCGGTAATATTCGACGCCTAGTTTAGTCTAGTCAAGTGTTGCCTGAATTTTTCTCTGTCTTTATTTTTTGTGTGTGTTGTCATTGTGCTCTTTATTTTATTAAAAACTTTTATATTATGCCTTATACCTGTGCTTTTCGTGGATGTCATTCAAAGACAGGGTGTGGAAAACTATTAATTATGAACACCCTTGTGCACATTTTCCAAAAACCAATCTTAAAATTATTTATATTTATGAAAATATTTTACACCATTAAATATAATAATAGGGTCTTAAAAACAAATAAAGATAAAAATGTTCGAAAACTAAAAATTTTGCGGAATGTATAAATGTACCTAGATTTAATTTAATTATTGCCAATGTATTTTTGTGTTTCATTATACAGTGGGCCAATATTATTTTCTCAAAAAATAAAAGTTTGTTTAGAAGATTTTTTGTTTTCCATTATTTATCCTAAATGGTAATTTTTATAGTTGGCACTATACCGGATGACACAGGAAAAAGGGAACACGCAATAACTTTTTTATTTTTCAAGATAAACAAATGAAATTTGGTATGTCAATAGAATGGTTATAAAAGCATATTTTGACGTATTCAATTGTTTTTGATCACTTCCGGTTGAACCGGAAATGACACGAACTTTCTTATTTTAAATGGGACACCCAGTTTATTTTTTCATACATTTGTTTATCTTAAAAAATAAAAAAGTTGTTGCGTGTTCCCTTTTTTCTGTGTCACCCGGTATAGTTTAGGTATACTTATAACTTAACTATACCAACAGTAAAATAATGTAATAGTTTTGATTTCAAATTCCCAATAAAATGTTTAATCTATTAATTGTCGTATTTCTCTCCGTGTACGGAACTATTAAATTGCCAAAACGATTTTTCTCCGTTACTTAATATGTAGCGCCAGTCATTTAAGCCCGCTCAAGGGCACCAAAATTGGACCCCAGAAAATCAACGGTAAATGCGGGTTTTGTCGCTTCTCGGTGGTTTGTTTTTCTCTGATTATAGTTGACGCGCCGAATAGATGCGCCAAGGAAAACGCGTGGTTGGCGCGTGATCAGCGAGTGTTCGATGCGCGATCCATTTTGTTATATTAGACGAGTAGATCTCGAGCGGGTTTTTACGTCTTTATAATTATACGATAAATGTTTTTTTATCGATTAGTATTATTTTTATTTTTTATTAATAGAAATTTATTATTATGGATATTTAGGTCACTGGAAGGGCTTATTTTAAAAATTTCTTATAAAACACCGTGTGAGTTTTGATTTACTCTCACCCCTATACCTTGTATGAATTTACTATAATTTGTTAACTATTTACAGTAAATACATAATATTTCAAATGTAATGATACAGGGTAATTCGTTATTGTTGCACAAAAATTTAATGGTGGATTCTTTACAAAAATATATGTAAAAAATAAACTAATTATCAACATAGGTTTGAAAATGCTTTCTCTCTAAAATAAAGGGCGTTAACATTTTTAATAAATCAAAATTCCATAATTCAAAAAAAAAACACAGTCAGGTACACAGGCCTTTAAAAAACTAATCTTTCTCAGAATCTGAAGAAGTTGTATCGTCATCTTCGCCAACATTTATAATAAGTGGTTGCACCTGAATTTCCATTAAATTATCCAGAGTCCACATGCGTTCTTCTTCTTTGATAATGTGAGCAACTGCATTTTTCCAATTTTGTGGACTGATATTTTGCACTGCTTGATCGAAAAGTGGTTTAAGGTCTGCAAATTTAAAAGTGACATTTTTCCGAGCTACTTCACCCTTAATCTGCGCCCATATCAGTTCGATTGGGTTTAACTCGCAATGATATGGTGGCAATCTTAAGACCATTCGGCCGGTAGCTTCAGGCATTTCGTCCACTACAAATGTGTCTGCGTGTCGGTTTTCTTTTACTAATTTTAAAAGTTCTGCCTTTATCATATCTTGTTCATAATGAATTTGTTTGGTCATTTACCAGTTTTGAATATCCCCTTTCTTTGTGGCAGATGTCGGGGTTTTGTCAAGCTTTCGGGTATGGTAGGATGCGTTATCCAACACAATAACACAGCCATTTTCTAAGCTAGGTAAAATTTTTTCGAACCACTCTTCAAAAACTTGAGCATTTATCTCCTCGTGATAATCTTTCGTCTGTTTTGATTCAAAAACTAGTTGACCGCCCTGAACAAAGCCATCTTCTGACCCAATATGTAGAACTATCAACCGTTTCCCTTTTCCTGCCGGAGCTTTTAGCCCTGTGGACAATCCATTGATAAAAGCGTTTCTAGCGGTGGTTACGGTTGTATCTGTCCATACTTTGGAAACCGTGTGACCCGCGTTCACCCATGTTTCATCTAAATAATAAATGTTTCTATTTTCTTGTCGAGCCTTTCTTATGGATCGTAAATAACGTCGCCTCCAGCATATTATTTCATCCCTTTCTTTAAGCATACTATTTCTACTTTTACAAAGCTGTAACGAAAAAAATTATGTGAGCTTTTGTGTTTTTTTTACTTAAATTGTTTTAAATCTTCATTATATGGCAATCTGCCGCTTAACCACCGAAAACCAATTTCCCTGCGTAAGTGTCGAAAAGTTGTTTCCTTAAAATTCGGAATTTCTTCATTTTTCTCAAGTTCTGATAAAATCTTTTTGACAGTTGGTGGCTCATTTTTTAGGAAAAATCAATGGATTATTCTACGGATAGCATTTTTTGTTTGCTCATCAATGTTATCCAAAATAGCTCTCGCCCTATGATACTTTGTTGATGGTTGAAAGGTATGAGTATTTTCATAACTTTTGACTATATTATAGATACTCCTTTTGGAAACACCTGATGAAATTACATTACATTTTTAATTTTGTAATTAATTTAATTTATTTATTTTTTCAAACGGCATAAAACCATTTACTTTTGTGAGTGTATTTACAATATAAAAAACATTGTAAAAAAACTGCTGGTCAATTGAAACGCATATAGTTTTTTTTGGAGTATTTTTGACTTTTACTATTTTCTACACCGTGAGCCAAATTAGAATGCTGTTTTTAATGTTCGTTTGCCCAATGTGTGTAGAATATACCTTAGTTTATTTTAGTTTAATTTACCTGTAAGTTTACTTTAGCTTAAGCTAAAATCAACTTACAGAGTTTTTATAATTATGTAGGTAAGTAAAGACTATTTTATTATATCATACCTGCTGCATCAGCTGTAAAAGATACTTTTTGTGTCTTGCTGTAATCTGGATGATTTACTTCACATACTTTATACATATTTATAATTGCCTCCTTTTCAGAAGCCGTAAAATGTTTCTTACAAGCTCGTTTTTTAGGGGGTGAATTCAAAAGATTGCCCAAAGGTACGTCACCCATTTTTCAAAACAAATAAACAAACTAATACACATAAAAGATAAACAGATTATAAACTTACAAAAGAGACGCAAACAAATTAAAAAATAATCAGACCGTATACGCGCGCCAAAACTCCTGCTCTAAAATTCTCCAGTATTCACTGGTATTCGAACACGCATTTCGTTTTAACTGTCGCGTGCTATTCACGTGATTACTGCATCTTTTCGGCGAGCCGACTATAGTCCCGTGGAGCAACGCAGAATAACGTACACCCGTAGCCCGAATTTCAAGCGAAACGTGAAAATGAATGAAATGCGCAGGCGCGGGATCCTTACGCACGTAGGATTTGCTGCACTGAAACTCTCTATTACATGAACGTGCGTGCATTAACGTGCATTCATCGATTCGAATTTGCTTTACGTACAGACGCTCAAACTTTTGTACCAGTAAGTCGTTGTGCGCGAAGAGAGTTGTGATGTCGTCTGATGAAGAGCTCGCTATTATAGCAGTGGCGTGCGATTACATTTTAAAAAGTACCAAAAAGTCAAAAAAGCGTCGTCGTCTGTGGTCTAAGGAATAGCTTTTAAAAAGACAGTCATTTTCACATATTAACATATTGGAAAAATTGAAAGGAGAACCCGATGACTGGCGTAATTATCTACGAATGGATGAAAATACCTATGTAGAATTGTTAGAAATGGTTACTCCATTAATAAAACGTCAGGACACAGTTATGAGACCTGCAATAAGTGCACATGAACGGTTAACCGCAACCCTTGAGCGAAATAATTCCTGAAACATGCTCAGCCATATACCAAGTATTAAAGGAAAAATACATGAAGGTAAGAATATAAAAAATACAATAATTCATAATAAAGAATAAACATATTATTTATTAGGTACCTACCTATTGTACAGGATTATAAGATCCGTAATACAAAGCAGCTGATGTTGATGAAGTGTCGTTGCTGACATTGTAAAGATTTGGTGTAGGCTGATTAGTCCAGGTGGGAGCACAGCTAGGTGTCGAAGGGAATACATTGCTATTATTAATTGTTGCTTGGAGTAGATTGGGCTCGGACGTAATTCTCGTATTTTCGTTTATTTTTCCTAACTCTGTTTGAAATAGGACGCACACTCAAAAACGTCCGTCTGTATGCAAATATCGACAGCGTTAATGAACGTGCGTTCACAATTAGCATGACGTGCAAATTTCTGTTCTCGACAGAAATTTGACTTTATATTTGTGTTCTGTGCCTTTGACGAGAGAATGAGAGAGGACCGGTAATATGCGCATCGAGCAATAGCAGCGAACTGTGCCGGTTTTCGATCCGTCCGCCATTTAAAAGGAGCCAGACAATTCTGTGACACCAAGCTTTATTTGAAGTTTTTTTTTCGTATTTGTGAATAAATAAACATAAAATAAGTTGTCCCTACAATCGTTTATTGTGTTGCTTACCAGAGCAAAGGGCGTAGTGAGAGAAAGGAACCAAATATTACGTTTCACTGGTAAATAAAAATATACAAGTTTTGCTTCATTTGGTTTTTTGTTCATTGCAGCATTATTTGCTCATAAATAATTTGGCATGTATATATGATACGTATCTCATTCTAAAATTTATCGCTCTTAGGGAATAAATTAATTACACTTAAACATCATTATAATTATTATGAAAACAAATTTGCCAGTGGCGTCTCATGACATTTTTCAAATTCAAATTCAAAAGACTTTTATTACCACTTAAACATTGTACATAGAAAATTACATTTTTTTATTACAAGAATTTACACAATGCTAAGAGTAATGCGGACTGAACTGCGATTATAAAAACAACCGATAACACATACACGAGCTAGCGCGCATGTGCTGCTCAGACCGTTAAAACATACTAACCTAATTACAACTAAAAGAAGAATAAAGACTTTCCCAATTATAATTATTAAGAAAATAAGTCATTAAACCCTAAAAACATATAAAAGCTAAAAACAAAAAAAAATATAGTGAGTTAACTATTCGAATATGCCAAACGCCTTTTTAAAAAATACAATATTTATTTCGTACAACTTAGCGTAGCTACAATTTCAACTGACTAACTAAAAATTACAAATGGTGGATATTTATATGAGTAAAAAAGCAAGTTAAGCATAAGCAATGGTCAGCATTCTCCATAAGGGACTGTGACATAACTCCTCCACCCCTAGTGACAGCTCTACCGCTAAGGAAGCTGGATCGACTGCTGGTTGTCCTCTTGGCATTCTTTCTGGGCACAGTATCTTTTTCTCAATTTGGCATAACATAGGTAGCTAATCCCAGTTACCAACATGATGTAGATAAGGATTGTCCAAAATGAGGGTACAGCGGGTACGCTGGGGAATTCTAGTGAAGGGTCGATTGCAACTATCTGGCTCTGCAACTCCTGAAGTTCATCTAGCTTTACATCGGTTGATGTGAAACTTAGGTTTAGTAGTGGCAATGGTTCATTGATCTTGTTTAGATCTGGAAACAGTAGTGGCTGTGGGCTGAAGTTTGTGGGTTTATCATCGTTAGTAATGATAAGTTCGTTGACCTTGGCCAAACAGTTGTTCGGAATATTAACCATATAGGATCCTATAAGTTGAACCTCTTCTTCTTGTGCTTGGCATTTCAGTAGAACTAGTGCTTCTTTTGGTAAGACAAATAACCAGTTGTTTGAGCTAGCTAACTGGTTAATTATGATGTGGTTAAGAACGACTTGTATCTGGCTACATATGGAAGTGCTTTTGACATAGGACAGCAGTTGGACTTCGCAAGGGCTAGATTCCTGAACATCTTGTAGATTAGATTTGTCACAGAGGAACAGCTGTGTGGAGACTTCTTGACAAGCCTGGCTTTGATATGCGTAATGCAATTTGTTTTTTATTATATATTTATTTCGCGGTAATATAACCTTAAATGCTGAGCCTACAATATTGATCAACCCGCGTTTCATTCTGTTAGGATGTGGTACAAGCTCTTTAAGTTTATTCTCTACTCTATTTTGAATTAAATCTAATATTTTAAGATAATCATAATTATCTGGCAGATACTGAGGATGTTTAATTAAAAGTGTAGTGATATTTATTGATTTTCTATGCAATTTGTTCATCTCCAACATTATCGGATTAAGGTCATAAACATCAATTAAATTATATTCAAAATCGCGAATTTTAGCATGCCCTAATTTAATTGGTAGAATTCCAGGATTGTCTTCTAATTTGCTTAAGGTAATCCGATCTTGAGGTAATCCTATAGTAGCATGCAGAGTCGCACTGCAAATAATAATTTTTTTTCTTAGCCTAAGCCTGTGGTTGCGATAAAGTAAATGTATGCTTAATATATAAAAATTACTATAAAAATTAAAAGTAAATATATCTAATGAAAACTTAAATTAATTAACGAACCTACTTAAATATATATATCTACATTTTTTAGTCGAAACTGTACGTGGTTCTCAAAGGCCGTTTAATATTGTCCATATGTATCTTTTTATGAGAATTTGTCTCTACAGTTTTTCGGTTTTCGTCCAGGTTAATAATATGTTCTTTTCCCGAGAATTTGTCGCTAAGTTTTTGCCGACTATGTTTTTTAATAAAAATCTTTTGTTCGGGCTTAAACAACTCTGGGCTATCACGTTTCTGGTTAATGTTTTTTATAACATGTTCTTTATTTCTCATAAGAATTTCGTTAATTTTCGCGTATAGGATTTTTGATTTATCTTTATGTTCACTGATGTAATCTGATAGTAAAATGTGATCAAGATTAAAATCAAAGGGGTCATCTGAAGTTATATGTCCGTTAATTATGTCTATTGGTTTAAGTTTGGTGACTGAATGAAGGGTGTGATTATATGCTAAGACAGCATATTTTATTTTTTGGTCTATCCTTGAGTTTTTAAATCCTTGGGCATTTAAAAGTCTAACATGTTCGGAGATAGTGGAATGGAATCTTTCTATTACTCCATTAGATTGAGGGTGATTAGGCGAAATAAAATGAATTTTTATTTTATGTAATTGGAGAAGTTCTGTGATAACTGTATTTTTAAATTCGGTTCCATTGTCTGAAATAACCTGTTTGGGTATACCGTGATGTGAAAAGAAAGAAATGAGGTGGTCTGCTATTTCATTAGCCGCCAATGATTTAAGCATATAAGCTTGAGCGTATTTGGAAAAACTGTCTAAGATTGTTAAGAATTTTGTTTTTTCTAGGGTGTAGGTGTCAACATGTATAATTTCAAACGGTCGGGTAGCAGTAGGGGTTATATTCATTTCGATATTAATGGGATGACGTTCATACTTTGTTTTAATACAAAGCTCGCATTCATTAATAAAAGTTTGTACCGAATTTTTCAAATTTGGCCAATAATATTTTGCCTTAATTTTTTCTACGGTCTCTTCAATACCTCTGTGGTTACTTTTTCCTTCATGGTAGTTTTGAATAATTTCGGGTATATTGTTTTTATCAGTGACATCCAATAGCTTATTAAGACATCTTTTAAATTGAAGACTTGGCCATCTAAAATTTTTTCGGATAACTTCGCAAAAAGGTTCATAGACATCGTCATTTTCAAAATATAAATAATAAAGTTTATTGGGAACAACTATTTCCTTAATAAACTTTAAAATATCATTTTCAAAATTATTTTTACTAATCTGAACCAAAATTCTTCTTTTCTTTTCGAAAAGAATTGTTATTCTTGGTTTTGTTGGTGAATGATTTACCAAGGATATAAATATTTGGTTTGCACCATAATTAATAGGACCTTCGATTATTGGTACACCTACAATTGGATCCTGTTCTTGATTTGTATGTATGGTGTCATTTTCATCGGGTTCCTGTTCATGTTCTGGTTCCTGTTGCTCATCAGGCATCTCCCTTATGTCATCGTCGGGGTTAACAAACACTGAGGCTAAATCTACGTTATCATTATTGGTGTTATTTTCCTTAGACGTTGAGGGTAGACCAGTGCCTTCTTCTTCAAGTTGTTTGTTAAATTCTTCTATATATTTTTTCAGTGAAAAATCTCCTTCTTTAACGTGTAACTCGATACGAGATAGAGCATCTGCATTGGTGTTAGTTTTTCCTTTTTTATAAGTGATGTTGTAGTCGTATTCTTCGAGTTTAATACGCCAGCGTAAAAGTTTTGAACTTGGGTCTTTGAGCGAAAAAAGCCATTGAAGTGGTTTGTGGTCTGTGATTATGTTAAACTTTCGACCAAATAAGTAGGGCCTAAAGTATTTAGTAGCCCAGACTAAACATAAACACTCCTTTTCTATTGTAGAATAATTTTGCTCTGAGTCATTAAGTGTTCTGGATGCGTAAGCTACTGGCAATTCTCTTCCTGGAGGTCCTTGGCTTAAAACAGCTCCTAAGGCAATATTACTAGCGTCCGTTGTCAGGTTAAATGGCTTTGAAAAGTCTGGATATTGCAATATTGGCTCGCTGGTTAGAAGATTTTTACATGTTTCAAAACAATCTAGAAATTCTTGGTCGTGTACAATTCTTGCTCCCTTTTTTAGACACTTCGTAAGAGGTTTAGTTATTCTTGCGAATCCATTGATAAACTTTCTATAGTATCCCAACAGTCCGAGGAATCCCTTAATTTCCTTTGTTGTTTTAGGAATTGGATATTTCTTGATAGCGATGATCTTTTCGGGGTTGGGTTTTACTCCATGAGGGGTAACGATATGACCAAGATAGGCTACCTCTCGTCGTAGGAATTCGCTTTTGTCAAGTTGTATTTTGAAGTTCGCTTCCCTTAATCTCTGAAATACTTGTTTAAGGTTTTCAATATGTTCTTGTAGTGACGACGAAAAGACGATTATGTCGTCCATGTAGACTAAACATTTCTCGTTTTGGATACCCTTGAGAATAGAATCCATTGCTCTTTGAAACGTCGCGGGGGCGTTCTTAAGCCCGAAAGGCATCCTTAGGTACTCAAAGTGTCCACTTTCTGTGTTAAAGGCAGTCTTTTCAATATCCTTTTCATCCATCTCAATCTGGTGGAATCCCGACGCTAGGTCCAAAGTAGTAAAGTACTGACACCTTCCTAATTTGTCCAGTAAGTCTGTTATATTTGGAAGAGGAAATTTATCACCAATGGTCTTTTCATTTAATTTTCGGTAATCCACAACTACTCTCCATTTTTGTTGGCCGGAAGCGTCCATCTTTTTTGGGACTACCCAGATTGGGCTCGACCAGGGGCTATTTGATGGTCTTATGATATTTTGATTTAACATTTTGTTTATCTGACATTCTACTTCTTTTTTATGGATAAACGGGTATCTATAGGACTTGGTATAAATGGGAATTTCATCTGTTGTTTTTATTGAGTGTTTTATTTTTGTTGTAAAAGTTAAGGGCTGGTCTTCCTGATAAAAAACGTCAGCGTATTTTTTACAGAGGTTAAGAATAGCTTCCTTTTCTTCGGGATTTAAATGATCTACTCTGATTTTTGAAGAATCTAATGTAGGATTATCGCAATGCACGTCATTAAAATTGTTGAGGTTAATGTCAGTAAAATTTTTTCGAGAAAATTTTTCTACTTCTAATGGTTCAGAAAAATCTAAAATAACTTCGTCCCAAGAATTATTTAAAATCGTGGTTAGCGCATGACCATTTTTTGCTAAAGTTAAACATTCGGGGATTTCGCAATTATGTATTTTCGTGTGCGGTATTATAACTTCTCCATTTTGAATATTAGTTTTAATTTTTATGACTTGCTCGGTTCTAGAAGAAACAGTTACACAATTAAGTTCCATTTTGGTCTTATGAAATTCTAATTTGATTTTCGAAAACGGCGTTAACAGAAAGCCTTTTTTAAAATCGATATTAGCTTCTAGCAGCTTCAGATTATCTAATCCTATTAAACCGTCAAAAACATTATGAAACTTAAATAAATAAAACTTTAAGTGTTTATTTTTTTTCAATTTAAAAATTTTTGAAGCCGGTACTGTGGTACTAAATTTGTGAGAGGATTTTTGAAAAACTGTGCTAACGATAAAAGGGTCATTGATAATTCGGTCAGGAAAAAATTTAAAAGCAATTTCCGGATTTAAAAATGATTTTGTTGATCCTGAATCGATTAAAAGTTTTATACCGTATTCCGGGAAAATTATATATGATAATTCGCTGGAATTCGAATTAGTAGAGTTCAAGGATATTACTATTTCTCGTTGCTGAGATGACTTCGCTTGCGAAAATTTGATTCCTGTAGGTCATGATTTTCAGTATTCCTATCATCAGCTGTGGTTTCGTTGGCCGTCTCATATGAACTTGTCGCCTCATCGGTAACTTGGTATTCTTGATAAGGATTGTCGTACACGTGCTCTTGGTCGTAGTACGTAGGTGCATTATAATAACACATCGGAGAATAATACGGGTCAACATAGTGGGCGTTTTCGTTATCATCATACATTTCTGTGGAATATAATTCCTCAAAGATGAAATTGGGTTGGCTGCCTGTATTTCGAAATATGTTTTGATTTTTGTTATGTGGTTGGTTTGGCTTAGGGCCACTAGAACAAATGCTCATTGGTTCAGGGGCAGGCAGTGGTTTATTTTGGTTGGGTCCAAATACATTGACCTGATTTGGTCTGGGATAAATTTTAGACGACGGGAAAGGGAATCGTTGAAAATTATTTCCAGGGTTTCGTTGGAAATTATTCCCAAAATAATTTTGCCTAAAAAGGTTAAGATTTCCAGATGGAGGTCTAAAAATATTTGGCCTTGGCATTGGGGTTTGATGATTATTAAAATAAGAAAAAGGTTGGGGTCTAATTTGACTATAATTTGGTTGCGTTCTATTTTGTTGGGGTTGAGATGTATTATTTGATTTAATTTGAGGATTTTGTCTTATGTTGTTTTGAAAATAATGAGTATTATTTTCTTGAGTCACGAATTGTAAGGCTTGAGCTAAATTCAAAGGTCTCATGCATCGAATAGTTGTCCCTAAGGGTTCTTTTAGGCCAAAGAGAAAAGTTTTTAAAGCTAGTTCATTATATAACTGTTTTTTGGTATTTTTTCCTTCAATGCTGTTTTCGTTTATATCAATATGAGAGCATAAAAGATTTAAAATATGAAGAACTCTATCGTAAAATTGGCTAGGTTGTTCATTATTGTTTTGTCTCAACATATGACGAGATCCCTATTAAGACATGTTTCGTCTCGTTGATCCGCAAAGTTACGCCTTAAAGTATCTTTTAAATCGTCCCAAGTTGTAACGTTTTGTATATTTATGATAACTTTTGCTTGTCCGGTTAGTTTTCCAATTAAGCAATTTAACAAAAAGATATTTTGAAAATCAGCTGGGTTTGATGCCCTATAAAAATTAGTTATAAGACTTTCACAAGTTGATAAATAGCGATGTAAATCGTTAGGATTTCCATCAAATGTCGGAACACAATTAAGATATTCCGGTTTGAATTGACTCATTATTGATGCTTTTGTATTACCGTTATTGGAAAGAAATTTATTTTCTTGAGAAGTCAATGCAGAATTGTTATTACTAATTACTACTAAATTATCGATTTCTAATTTAAAATTACTTTCAATAGGATTAAATAATTGATTTTTAGTACTTGAGTCAGCTGAAGGTTCACTTATTTTTAAAACATTTAATTCTTCGATTATATCATCAAGCTCTGACATTAAAACAAGTTTCCAATTCAAATTGCACTTACATTAATATTCCTAGGCTTATTGTTCTGGTCATATTCGGTCCTATAAGGATGATCCTTCCAGAGGCAATGTAGTCCTACTCGAAGCAGCAATCCTTGCGAAATTGCCCTATGTAGTGGCAGTTTCCCAGCAATCCAAAAAGCACTTAACGATTAACCACTTTCCAGATCACAGTTTATACAGCTCACAATGTTCTTAAAAGTCCGATGTACCGTCGAACTTAGCGAACCGTAGATTCGAATCCGTGATTTTAAAAGACTTCTACGATAGAACGACTTTACACGAATACTACCGACTGCGCCAGTTAACTATTCGAATATGCCAAACGCCTTTTTAAAAAATACAATATTTATTTCGTACAACTTAGCGTAGCTACAATTTCAACTGACTAACTAAAAATTACAAATGGTGGATATTTATATGAGTAAAAAAGCAAGTTAAGCATAAGCAATGGTCAGCATTCTCCATAAGGGACTGTGACATAACTAGTGTAATAATTTACTATATCATATACATTAATATAGGTACCATCTGTGCAATAGACAGAGAGGAGGAAGGGCGGCAAAAAACACGAGCCGATGCTGGAAAACCAGGGCAACACGACGCAAAAATGAATAGATATTCCAAAATGAACCATTTAAAACTTTATTTTTATGCCTGCAAGATCAACAAGACCAGTGTTGATTTAAAAAGTAAGAACTCAAAAATAATATGGTTGCAATTAAATAAAAATAATTAAATTATATTTTTAATAAAAATTTGGTGGTGTGAATTTGTTAAAATACCTATGTTAGTTGAGAATTAAGAAGGATTTCTTTAACATATGCAATAAATTTCTTTGGTGAACTATTTTTAATGTAATCCGGTGATTTGTTCCACATATGAATGCCTACATACTGGAATGATTTTTTAAAACCTGATGTTCGATGAAATGGAATTCTAATTAAGTTTGGATTTCTTATATTGTGTATATAATCATGGTGCAAAAATAAGTCTCTTAAATATGGCGGCTGACCTGATTTAATTATTTTGTAAATTAAATTATACATATGACACTTTCTTCTATTTCTCATATTTAATATAAAATGTGAATTTAGATAAGGAGTAATGTGGTCTCTATACGATATATTAAAGGAAAAACGCATACAACTATTTTGCAGTTTCTGCACCGTCCTTGACAGAGATACGGTTAGTGAGTCGCCATACACAATGTCCGCATAATCCACCAAAGACAGTACAAGCGAATTGCAAAGCAAATATTTGGTGTTTGATGGTAACTGATTTTTGTATTGATATAAGTTTTTTAAACGACCGTAAGCAATTTTAATTTTGTTCTTAATGTGGGAGGCAAAGCTGAGATTTGAATCGAATATAACCCCTAGATTACGTTTTTCCGCAACGGTTGGTATAGCTGTTCTATTAATATTAATTTTAAAATTTTCCATGCAATCTAGAAGATGACTTTTATTTTGTGAAAAAAACATTGCACATGACTTTGAAGCATTTATTTTGAGGTTATGGTTTTCAGCAAACAAAGCAATCTGATTTAAGTCGGCGTTAATTTTATTCTGTGCCACCTGAACGTCTGATATTTTAAAAGAATTATAAATTTGGGAGTCGTCAGCAAATTGGTGCAGCTTAGAATTTTCGATGCACTGATTCATATCAGCAACATATAAAGAGAAAAGTAAGGGGCCTAATATGGAACCCTGAGGCACCCCTTTTTTAAATGACAAAAACCTTGAAAATTTAAATTCACCATCATTCACCGTTTGGCCATAATGTAACCGATCTTTAAGATAAGAGCTAAAAAAATTTATGCCATTTGCCGAAAAACCATAATAGTGCAGTTTTGCCAAAAGCATTTGGTGATCTATGGTATCGAATGCTTTACTTAGATCTAAAAGAGTTAGGCAAGTTATTTCCTTTGAATCCTCTTTAAACCTGATATCATTAACAATACTGATAAGACTTGTTATAGTACTATAAGATTTACGAAATCCTGACTGGCAATCAGGAATAATTTTTAAATTATAAACATAGTCAGCTATTTCGTTATATACGTGACGTTCTAAGATTTTTGAAATGACAGGCAGAATACTTATTGGCCTAATGTCTTTATAATCTGTTGGACAAGGTATTTTTGGTAAGGGAATGAGTATCGCTTTTTTCCAATCATCGGGGAATTGGTTTTCTAAGATGCAGGAATTTAAAATATTGACTAATGGCTTAAGACAAAAAGGAAGACATAGTTTAAGATCTCTAATGGAAATTCCATCACCATCTATCGCATTTGACCCTATTTTATTTATAATATCGACAGTTTTATTTTCAGTTATAAGACTTATATTAAATTCCGTCTCAAAGTGACTAAATGTATTTGAATTATAAAAGTTGAGTTTTTCTAATGATGTTGAATTAGTAGGGCCCACGGTGTTCGAAAAAAAATTATTTAAGTCCTCGGGTAAATTGAGATTTTCAGGAATAGGATCAATCTTTTTTTTAGTATAATTAAGTTTTTTTGCTTTGTTCCAAAATTCTTTACCCTTTTCTATAGACATTTGCTTGAAAAAAGTAATTTTTTCGCGATTAATTGCGTGTTTAGTATAATTCTTTAATTGCCTGTAATATGACAAATTCACGAGAGTTTTTTGTCGAGTATATTTTTTCCTAGCTTTGTCTCTTAATTTAATTAGATGTTTAATATTACTCGTGATCCACGGCGTAAATGGTCTATCCTTATATAGTCTTGTTTTAAACGGAGCGTATTTATTTATTAAATAGGAAATATTATTGCTAAGTAATGACAGTTTTTGATTAATGTCAGAAATATAATAAATATTATGCCACTGTAGCTGCTGGGCCTCCTCCCCAAATGAAGTCATGTTAATACTATTGTAGTCCCTGGACCTAACAACTTTTTTACATAATTTAGATTTTGGTAAGTTTAAAATCGCTTGAACTATATTATGATCAGATATGGACTCCGATATACAGGTAGATTGAGAGCTAAGACACTCGATGTTACTGCTAGCTACAATGACGTCAATAAGGGTATTAGACCGATTGTTGATTCTAGTAGGGTTATTAATCAGTTGCCGAAGATCGAATACTTCCAAAAGATACTTAAAGTTTTGAGTTGCTGCAGTTGGTCTAAGTAAATCTATATTTAAGTCCTCCATAAAAATTATACTATCATAGCATGGAACAGATATAGCAAAAATTTCTTCAACAAGTTCAAGAAATGTAGGCATGCTAGAAGAGGGTGGCCTATACATATTTACTAATAAAATATTTCTTTTATTTGCAATAAACCTTATATTTAAATACTCAAACTCATCAGTTATATGAGGAAATGTTACTAAAGAGAACTTAATGACTTTCTTTGCATAAATACCAACCCTGCCACCCCGCCCATTCCGATCTTTCCTTATAAAATTATAATTAGGTATGTTAAAAATCAAGCTATCATCATCTGGTGTAAGCCAAGTCTCTGTAACTCCCAAAATATCAAAGTCATATTCACTGGCATAATTTAGAAATTCATCGAAACCGGTTTTTATGGAGCGAAGATTTAAATGAGCAACACTGAATTTGGCCTCAGATTGCCGATCCTGCAGGATTTCAAAACTATCCCCCATTGTATACGTCAACCCTTCGCCACTCCAACCCGTGCCAAACCGCCCTACCGCCCCATCCCTCCAAATTCCATGTCATTCCACAAAAAAGTGCACAAAAAAAACAGTCGACTATATGGTAATATGCAAACATATAATAAGAAAAAAATGTGGCCTGATGGTCTCTAAGTTTTATCCACTTCCTACCGCGCAAAAAACCAGATGTAAACAAAATAATAATATTCCAAAAGTATTCCATATTATATTATATGCCCCCAAAAGATATTATTTATTTTTTTAATTTATTATAAACATATTGCTCAAGAACTTTCGTTATAAAACTTGTTAAAATTTATCCTTATTCTAATTAGCATAATTAAACCCTCTCAATTCAATAATAATAATAATAATAACAATAACAATAATAACAATAATAAAACATTTCATGTTTTAATTTTTAATTTCTGAATATTCTGGATTATATTTTGTATAGATGTACAAAACCGTATTTATTATACCTATTAGGCTTGTCTTGTTTTTTTAGTAAGTAGAATATACATACATATATATATAATGGGACTTAAAGTTTTCCGGCAAAAGGTGAAGAGATACAAAAAAAAGTCATTTCACTAAAACATCTTGTTAATGATTTTTTATAAAAAAAACTTATTATTGTCAGAACAAATGTCAATGTTTGAAAGTATGCCTAACATAGTTCAAGAATTGCGAAAAAGAAAATTGACTAGAAGAGGTAAATATTTGCCTGAACTACGTAAATTTGCAATTACCTTAAGTTTCTTTTCACCCAAGGGGTATGATTATGTTAGGCAAACTTTCGATACTTGCTTGCCTCACCGTAGTACCATAGGCAAATGGTTTAAAAACATAAATGCTGAGCCAGGTTTTAGCCAAGAAGCATTTGATGCTTTAAAAAAATATGTTAGCTTTTCAGAAAATCCTCTCATTTTATCCCTTGCGGTTGATGAAATCTCGCTCAGAAAACAAATAGAATAGGATGGGAAGAGGTATCAAGGATATGTTAATTGTGGTGTGGACTTTGATAATGACTCAACAGAAGTTGCAAAAGAAGCATTTGCGTTAATGGTTGTTGGTGGTAATGCTACATGGAAATTACCTGTAGGGTATTTTTTTACAAACTCCTTAACAGGCAATCAAAAATCTTCAATCGTTTTGCATTGCATTCAATTTATTCAAAAAACAGGTGCACATTTTATTTCACTGACTTTTGATGGGGTCCATCAAATATTGCAATGGTACATATGCTAGGCTGTAAGACAGATTTTTATGACATGAAAACTTATTTTACTGTAAACAGTACTAATATATACATTTTTTGACCCGTGTCATATGTTAAAATTAGTGAGAAACACATTTGGGAAAAAAAATCTTAAAGATGGGGAAGGCAAATATATAAGATGGGCATTTATTGAAAATTTGGATGAACTACAAAATGCAGAGGGACTCCATTTAGGAAACGTTAGACAGCTCACTTACATTTATTTAAACAGAAAATGAAAGTTCGGTTAGCTATTCAGTTATTGAGTCAATCTGTTGCTGATTCATTAAAGTATTGTAAAAATGTCTTGGAGTTAAAAGAATTCCAAGGTTGCTCTGCTACTATTAAATTTATTGAAAACATTAGTAAAGTTTGTGACATTTTAAATAGCAGATCCCTCAATCCACCCGGCTTTAAAAAGGCACTTTTTCAAAAAAATATTGAAAGCACAAAAAGATTTTTTATCGAGGCTATTGATTACATATCAACTTTAACAATTAATGATGAACTGATAATTAATTCCAATCGAAAAGTGGGGTTTAAAGGGCTTATAACTTCTTTAAAAAGTGTTCTATTAATGTACGATGAAGTTATTTGTCAAAAAAAATATATAATATACCTTCCTGTTTACAAAGTAAGCCAAGACCATATCGAGCTATTTTTTTCATCGATTCGTTCGAGAGGTGGTTTTAATAATAATCCCACATGTAAACAGTTCACTGCAGCCTACAAAAGATTAATTGTCAGAGCTGAAATTCGAGAGGGTGGTTTGGGCAACTGCACTTCGTTAGAAGATATACCCTTATTAGTAGGTGCCAACAGACATAAGCCAGAGTGTATTATAAATATAAGTAACAGAAATCTACAATTCCTCAATGAAAAAGATGACTTAGAAACAACTTCTTCCCTTGAGGCCTTGTGGGAAGATCATGAGTATATAATGAATCATGCTGTATATAGTGAATGTTCATTTCAGAAGGTTGTATATATTGCAGGGTTTGTTTCTTGGCATCTACAAAAGTCAGTGAAATGTGAATGGTGTTTAGAGTACATAATAGGGGAAAAAGGAAATTTCTTAAATTCCTTAATATCAATAAAATCCAGAGGAGGATTAACGTATCCTTCTAATAATGTCATAAAAATATGCGAAATGTCTGAACATTTTATAAGGGTTTATGAAAACAAACTACTACATAATAATCATTTTATAGAACTTTTAAAAAATAGACTTATATTTCAAGCTATTGAGGCAAACTGCTTTTCTCGTTTAAAAGACCATGCTGCTGAAAACAACAACAACCACAATTAATTTTTAATTAAAGCAATTATTTTGAAGTATTTGAATATCCGGATTAATTTCATCACAAAAAAAAATCTGAAGTAAAAGACCCAATTAGACAACAATATACCAAGCTAATTTTATTTAAAGGTCAATAATAACTAATATTTATTGAAGAACTGAAAAATCGCTAGTTTTGGTAAGAATTAGATACTAATTTTACGAGAAGTGAAAGTGAAAGATATGGAATAAATAGAGTTCTGAGGGAGACATATGCCCGAGTACCCCTCCCCCTGGAAACGTCCCTGTGTAAATGAATATTTTTACATTTCTTTAATGGTATCGTATGTTCCATACATATTACATATAGATATTACAGGTACATGCAGTATGTAGTGTGTATAATGTAAATAGTATGCATTATATAAGTATTATGTAGGTATGTATATAATGTGAAAATAGTATATATTATTTGGTATGTACCAAGTACCATATACATAGGTACCTATTTATATTATAGTAATAATATATAATTTTTATAGGTAGGTATATTATAATACTAATATATAGTATATTAGTGTTCTTTTTCATTTGTGAAACATTTTTGTATGAATTTGAATATTAATCTATCTAATAAAACTTTACATTAGATTACCCTATATTGTTTTATTTATAATAATTAATGATTTTAATAAGGTCAATAACATCTGCACATTAGAAACAGTCTGATCTGATTACCTATAATTTTTTTCATACCTCTATAAAATTGATTTTATTTGTTTTCGAACAGATTTTTTTTTTCTCTTTACCATGGGTTCGCGTCTGTGAAAACGGCCGCCCAAGAAAAAAATCAATTTTATTTGGCATAAAAAACAAACTAATACCTTTAGAAAATAAATAATTAATTGCAATTTAGATTTTTGCTTGGAGCAAGTTACGCCACTGAGCGCTGGGCATTGGTGCCTAAACGGAACAGCAGAGGCTTGCGTTGCGTGTATTATTACGCGTCCACTCTCATTCTCTCGTCAAAGCTATATACCCAAGCGTCGCTTACAAATCGCCGAAAACCAGGGCTGGGATTCTAAAATCACGACTCGACACGATTACTCGATATGACTGATTCTAAATAACATTTTCAGTCGTGAGTGTCTTGCGGATTGCCTAGTTTTTAACGATTTGTCGACGACACGCTTGGGTATATCGTATACACCAATAGCTTCTTCCTTTTTTAATACGTGCATAATGTGATAGCATGCTTTTTTAAACATATTTGTTTAATTTATTGTTTACCAATAGTCATACCAGGTTTTCATTAGTATATCAAGAAGCTTTCTTAAACACAACAACTAATAGATTTAATTCGACCCTATTTTCCACAACCTTCTGTTAATAATAGAAGCAGAGGAAGTAGAGTTACCATTGAATGGGCAGTTTTACTATGTTAAGATTTTATGCCACAGATTGTTACCAAAGAAGCATTCGACAAGATTTTAAATTTGGAATTAGCGAAACTACTACAAGTCGTTGGATCCATAAAATTACTGAAATTATTGACAAACACTTTGCTGACCAATTCATTAATTTTTCAAATATAAGATATGAGAGACAAATTAATAAATTAACATTTCGCTCGTGCGCGGGTAAAGGGGTATAATGTCAAAAGTATTAGTTTTGAGAAAATTAGCTTGGTAAGTATTGTCCGGTTCAATTTTTGGGATAACTTCCTTAAAATAAATAATACAAAAAAGATTTTTTTTTCCAGAGCTATTTATTTTAATAGGGTTAATGTTCGGATAACATTACAAAGAAAAAAATATCTATTTCGCAGAAAAAAAAAACTAATTATACCTCTTTACACAAAAAAACATAAGATGTTTCTCTTTACTCTATATTATCTTCGTCAATTTCTTCTATATCAGGCAAAATTTCATGAAGATCCTTCTGGGTGGGAAGGCCTTTGTAGAATTCGTGGAACACGTTGTCTATATAGGGCAATAGATCTATAAGGTTTTTCTTTTTCTCCTCTGTAATGGGGTTTGGAAATTGACACTTAGGGATTGCTGAGACTGGTATCTCCTTAGTTTGTCCACGTCTTGAAAAGTCCATTTCATGAAAGGGAGCTATGTAACTCAAAGAAGTTTTATAATAAAATGTCCATTTCTTTTTTTCAAATCTTAGCCATTTCACATTTTTCCAAACAAAATGGTTTCCTTCCTCATCCTGTTTCTTTACTTGAAATACTTTCTTGAGCAGGTCTGAGAAACTATAGAAATGTTCCCTGTTCATCTCAATAACTTGGAACTTATTATTTGCCTGTCCACATAACCGCACTAGTTGAAACCAATCACGCGGATGATTTATTGGATATTCATACTTCTTTTTCTTTCTCTCAATGACAGAATGATCGGAGTCACACTCCATATGAGTGTGACCGGGAACCAAAAATTGATGATCCACACTTTCCAGATGAGTCAGCTGCATAAGAACTAGAAACATTGCTACAACATGGGAATTTTTATTCTGACCTCCGCAAGTGTCAGAATAAAGTGTAACATGCTTTATTTCAGGAGGCAAAGATAAAAGTTCTCGAAATACGCAAGACGCTACCTGATTTGCACCCCGTCCAGAAATGGTCTCGTACCACATGCAACAGATCGCTTGTTTTTTTTTACATTCGTGCATGGTCAGGTTGTAGGTCCACAGTTTTCTTTTATAAAAGGCAACAGAGGCAGTTAGATCTGGGGTTGGTAGGCACTGTTGAAGATCAAACACGTATACAAGTTTAGTCTCATCCTGTTTTGCAAGGTCTTTGTCTTGTCTTTTCGAATCAAAAGCCGCCTGAGCTTCATCTAGATGTGACTGCAGTTCAGTTTGTTAACCTACTCAAGGTTTCACTGTTTTTCTCATTGCGAATCAAAATGTTCAATTTTTCACACGTAGCGCATGTGTCTTTCTGGAACTTTTTTATTTTAATGCCCATTTCGTGAAAAACATGTTCATAAATCTTACGACTTACGGGCTTATTATTTGGCGGGACCCAAATTTTATATTCTTCATAAAGACGTATCAACGTGTAAAATGAAGGTAAAAATCCTTTTTCGGAATTCCTCCTACAATAATGGCTTTCGTAGGTTGGAATGGAAGCTATGTGATCTTTTACTAGCTGCAAACTGTTTTCACTTATTTTGTTTGGAGGCTCTTTACGACCTCTTTTATCTTTTTCACATATTCCTGTTGAGTTCATTTTTAATAATACAGTCGTTATAAATTTATTAGAAATATCGAAGGTTTTTTCAAAGCACCCTTTACAAACTTGAATCAACTCGCCATTAACTTTCAAATGAAAAACGTTAACACAGTCTCGCTTTTTCTTCCTTTCTGACGTTATTGCTGTTTTCTTTCTTTGTTTCGTAATAAGACTTGCGGTATAGGCAACCCTCTCGTCAAAGTCGCCAATTGACCAGAAATAATCAAAAAGCATGTCCAACTGAACATCATCTACTTTACTACAACATCCATTCCTACAAGAGCATAAAGGTCTTCTCTCTCTTTTTTTCTGATAAGTTTCCCCTTGCTGGTAGTATATTCCCTACCCAAATTTCTGTTTGTTTTTCTTAACTTTCTTTTCTCCCTGGTTTCTTCCTTTACTGTTTTCCGACCTCGCCTATTTTCTTTAATAACATTTTCCACTTGACCCGCCGAATTGTTGTTTTTCTTTTTTATTTTATCTGCAAGTTGCTGTAGATTAACCATATCAGAATCTGAACTTTCTGACTCTGGGGCGTAGTCTTTATCCTTATCGCTGTCGTCACAATCGCCAGGATCATCACCTAATTGTTCGTTACCTGGTGATGGCAGAACCTCTGAAATTAAACAATGACCTACAATTAATTTTTTTATTGCCATATTATCATGAATTTTACTTCTTTATTCTAGTTTTCAAATAGCTAGTAAATGGTATAAACTAACCGGCTTGAACAAAACATCATTCAAAAAAGTAGAATGGGGAAGTAACATTTTATTTTTTGATACGTAAAATAGTTTCCACAGTTCAAAATGCTGTATCAAACATTTACCTAACTCGTCTCAAATTCCCGAAATAATTTCAAATTCTATTTGACACCAAAGAATATCTATAAATTGAAAGCAAATTTAATCATATTTACCGTGTATAGATGACACATCATCCTCAAAATACGGTGTTGTAGATAAAGGAACATTATGCAAAGTAACGAATTCCTTCTTATTAGATTGCTCTGACATCTCTGTTAAAACATCCTGTGAAGTAGATGGTATCTGGTCTATGACATTGGTGCTTGTACAATAAATCTCTTGCCAAGTCTGCTTACCTATAAAAATATTAATAACAGAAATTAATTCGATATAAAATACAGTACCTTAAATTTTAGTGACTTGGCACGCTGTATTTGACTTTTAGTATATGGATAAAAAAATAGTAGGTATGTAGCTAAAAAAATACAGACTAAACCTAGTAAAAAATTTAAAATAATTTAACATCTTTTATAATCGACAACAATATACTGAAATAATAGTATTAATTTAAAGCAATTTTAAATTTTAGATCTGTGCGCGGGTAAAGAAGTACAAGTCCCAAATCCCAGAAACGGTACAGTATTATTAGTGAAAGAACAATAATTGCGTATTAAACATAAAAGCATAATTTAATATTTGAGCTGAACTTACCATCCTCAACGGCACAAAGATTATCAAATCCATTTTCTTTGCACATATCAATCATTAATTTTGTTCTTTTTGAAGCCATAACCTCACTTAAACTAATGACAAAACTATGCACTTTAACCCAAACAGGACGTTCTATAGTCTTCTTTGCCTGTTCTGGCAGGGTTCTAGAACTTATTTAAGCAACCAAAGGTTTCTAAACTTGTTTAAAACCAAATTATGTCGATTATTTTGCTAAGCATTCAACACGCCATGCGTCATTAAAAATATGTAAACAAAAATAATAGTGACATATTCGTACGGCACAAAATAACGTGGGTTGTTCTGTGATTAGGGTAAAGAGGTATAAGTCATGTTAAATCGCTTTACGCCAAACCAGCTTCTTGTGAAAACGGATATATAATGATATATATCCATACTCCCTATATATACATATTTTAAACCTGTTTTACACAATTGAAAATACGGATTTTAAACGCGGCTAGAGTTATACCCTTTTACACAATTCAAGATCTTGAAAAGTGGTGTCGAATTTTGCGTTAACCTCATTTTATAAATATTCTGACTTATACCCCTTTACCCGCGCACGAGCGATTTATAGAGAGATCCAATTTCTCTTGTGCTTTAGGTCCTATTGATTGCATCCATCTTGCCATATTAAAACCAAAAGTGGATGAACACAACAAGTTTTTGTGATTTTCCATGAATTCAATTATTATTTTCCTATGGGTAGCGGTGGTTTTAAACGACTTTTTTTATTTTAAAGAAATAATATGGGCATATATTTAAATAAAAACACACGGAGGCGAAAAAAATTAACAAAATAAATATAAATTCTTACTGTTTACTAATAGAAAAGACAATTGACGCTTCCATCTGTCAAATAATAGGAAAAATAACAAATATTTACCAAGAAACCTAAATTAAATCAAATAAAACGAGTTTAGCCGACGATTGAAATTTAGAATCACCCTTGTCGTCACGACTGAGTCGCGATCGAATTCGATGTCGTGATCGTATCGAGATCGAGTCGTGATTTTAGAATCCCAGCACAGGCAATCCGCTGTACACACACGTCAAACGTCAGCGTCGTCAACTTCATTACCGTTATTCAATATATTTTTTGTTGACAACACTAAAAATGTTCAGAGTGACCAACATCAAAAGGACACAACCACTATAAAAATGGCGGCCACCAGGCAGTGGTCATTTTTGGGTATCGTGGCCATATGCATTAAGCAGTCCAGGTATATTATTAAGTTCGTGTATAACTTGTACTAGTTTTTCTTGACTAAATAAATGATATATGTACCAGCGGGGGCGGACTAATTTAAGTCTCATTTATAGTCCGCGCCCACTGGCAAAAGACATATGCTACGTTCTCGTTTTGATCACTGGAAACCGATAGGATGATAGAGATGAGCATGTATGTGAAGCTAGCTTAAGATACATGCTCTACAATCAGCTGTTGATCGTTCTTCTGTCAAGGTCCCGTAGGCGTAGTGGCTATTTCTCTGTTTATTTTTTGTTTGTTTGCTTCCCGCCTCTTTTTTTTAGTTTCTTTTGCTGCATTGAAGTATTTGTTGTAAACTATTTGGAGGAAGTTTCAAGTTTTTTTTTTCAAAATGTTGTACCAGGAAGTGCTGGACCAGTGCCCTTCCCATTGGACAAAAATGGACTGTATGACGAAGTATGTACACTATTTTGTTATACTTTACTATATATTAGTATCATTAATACTGTATATTTAACTATTGTTTCTGGATAGATATTTATCGATTCATCAGTAACAATATTAAACATCCAATTACTTAATAATTATTATTAGATTAAATGCATCTAGAATAAATATTGCATGCTATAATCTCATTTGAGAAACATCAAAACAATTTAATCTGTTAAATCAATTAAAATTGTTACAAAATTATTTATTTATTTATTTATTTATTTATTGTTACACTGCTTAATGGGTATTTATTTATTTATTTATTCATCTACAGTTCATCCATTTACAATACAAAGTTTAAAAAGTAGCTAGCTTATATCTAGACTAAAATCATAAATACACATATCCATATACATACAAGTACATTTAAAATAATAAAACATCACATACACTCTTAAACTTAAAAGAAGAGGTCAAACATCACACAGTATGCAAAACATCACAAGTTATTTTTCAACATACACTTAAGACAGCAAAGGGATGAATCAAAAACGCAAAACTTATTCTCTAAAGTTAAGTTATTTGCCTTATGCAAAATCTTTGTAAGGGACTCATTTTGCCCATAATTTGTTGAATGGAAGGGGATATTGAAGATGCAAGTTTGATGATTTTGCCTGGTCAGAACATTAAAGTTTATGTTGCCCAGATTCTCAGGACAATCTATATGAGAATTGAGCACACCATGTACAAAATATGTCCAGCATATCACACCTATGTTCCAATGTGTTTAGCTTGAGTATGGACGAAAATTCCTCATTCAATCAAGTAAGTTTCTCATCAAGTAAAATTCTCTCTAACTAAACCCATGGTAGAGGCTGCCACTCTAATGAACTTCCAATGTACCCTTTCAATACATTGAACATGCACCTGATAGGATGGTGACCACACTACAGTATATTCAGTATATATATATTATGGTAATTAACCAATTTACAAAATAAATATAGTATATAAAATATTCAATAAAATAAGATTTTATATCGCAATAAAGCACTTGAAGGTGCCCATGTGCCAATTGTCATTGGTGGCGCCCCTTGACATGTTTTTTTTTTTGGGTGCCATGCCCAGTTTTATGTAAAACTCATGAAATTTATTTATTTTTATTTTGCTATTCAAGTCTGCAATTTTTTAAAAGTAAGTTGAAAAAAGTTGTGCGTGCTCCATTTTATGGTATATCAAATGTAAATAAATAAAGGGTGTATTTCATAAAAAAATTATATTTAAACAAAAAATAACAAAATAAATAAAGGTGCTAACACTGAAATAAAAACACTTGAAACATAGACATTATTTAAAGTAAAATTTTGATCTAAATAAAATATAAAATTAAAAAAAAAACATTTTATAATAACAGATAACACTCTTAAACATTAATTTGCCTAGGTAAATTGGATTTTACATGCTTTTTTAAGGGCAAAGTCACTAATAATATCAGTTATATCAATTTTGTTAGCAATTTCATTTTCGATGCTAATTAAAGAGAGGTCGCTAAGTCTTTGTTGTCCCATTGTAGACCTTAAATGATTTTTAATAATTTTTAATTTAGAAAAACTTCTTTCACTGCTACTGTAACAGGCAAAGTAAAAAAAATTCTTAACGATATTATTAAGTTCGGAAAAAGACTTGCTTGATTATTTAAATGAATATATTGAAGAACATCTATTGAGTTTTTACTAGAAGGCAACAAATGAATCACATTATCTTTTCTTACATTTTCGTATTTTTTCTTTATTTTCAAAATTTGCAAATTCTTCTATTTAAAAACGAAAATTTGAACCGTTCTTCTAATTATGTGATCGCCGTGTCTAAGATCACGAAAAAAAAGTTAATCTTGTGTAACTCACTGGGGGTTTTTGTTGAAACTTCATCTCTTGATTCATAATCAAATAACTTTTTTTTAAGACGTGGTCTGATAGGATTATATTCAGGAAATGTTGGATCACAATCAATATCTGTGGCGATAAGCTTAGCTTCATTGAGGATGTCAGAATACCCTTTTTCATTTCTAAGGCCTTCCAAATAGGATTTAGTATTTTCTAACAAAGAAATTATGACAGGTAATGTACTAGTCGCACTTTGCATTATCTTACTCACTACATTGATTTTACTCAATATTTTATATCATACAGAGATGGAGCATATGAATTTGAATGATTTTATTTTCAAAAGTAAGGAATTTGCAAGATTGCAGGAGTCATTGTCTTTTGATTCGTCTGAATATAATTTATATAACGCATCATAAATATGTTCTAGGTTAAATCGCAACACTTTAACCGCATCTATTCTGCTTTCCCATCTGGTATCTGACACAAGCTTTAACAATAAGCTCGGTAACTCATCTTTAAGTATTTGCCATCTTTTGGTTGAAGAAGAAAAAAAAACGTATATTTCTTGAATAATCGAAAAAAAATTGCTGATATCTAAGGATGCCTTTGCAGCATCATTGACAACCAAATTCAGACTGTGAGCAGCACAAGGTATGAAAAAAGCACAAGGATTTACATCAATAATTTTTTTCTGCAAACCGTTATTTTTACCTTTCATGTTGGCCCCATTATCATATCCTTGGCCTCGCAGGTCTATAATATCGAGATTATGATTGCTTAGGAAATTAAGTAATGTATTGGCAAGTCCCTGTCCAGTAGAATCTGTTATTGGTACAAATCCAAGAAAACTCTCTTTGATATTAACAGTTTTTATTTCATTATTTAGATGTACATATCGTACGACGACTGTAAGCTGATCTTGGTGACTGACATCTGGCGTAGAATCGAGAATAATTGAAAAGTATTTATTTTCTTTTAATTCGCCGATTATAGAAGTACGAATTTTTTGTGCCAGTAAAGAAATCAGTTCATTTTGAATATGTACACCTAAATAATGAGGTAAAATTGATGGACTGTTAGTTACCCTTCGTAAATGGTCTGACATAATTGGATTAAAATTTGCCACCATTTCAATAAGTTTTAAAAAGTTACCATTATTACTCTCAAACAGTGTATTTGTTTTACCCCTAAATGCTAAATTTTGCCCTGCTAAAAATCTAATACACGCAATTATGATTTTTAAAACATTGCACCACCGTTTTTTTTCTAAATTAATAATTCGTTCATTAAAAGAATCGGTCATGGTTTTGTTACGAAGAGATTTTTTTAAATCGACCCATGATTTAAAACAGCACATGTGAGTCTTTGATTTCTCATGACGTTCAATAGCTTGTGAAAGGTGTCTCCAATCATTATCTCCTTCGGTAAAAGGAGAAGAAACGGCGTTGAAGAGCTTACATGGGAAGCAAAATACTTTATTTCTTAACAGAGAATATGTTAACCAAACTCTAGAAATAATTTCTCCATTGCTAAGCAGCCTTTTGTAATATTTTGGAGAAAAATTTCTTTGATAACTGTCAGGTAACTCGGTCCTAACTCTACTAAAGTCAATTTTAACTTGTCTGACAACAATGTGGGCCAGTCACCTACATCTTTAAGGTTCCTTATTGCTTCTTCGCTATTATTTACGGTTTCCAAGTCTACCTGATCAACTTGACTTGGCTCAGCTTCTTGATACTCGGACGGCGGCGGCGGATTTAATGTTGCGGCTTTGGAAGTGGAAGGGCTGACTATTCTTTCACTTTCAGTAGAACACTTGGACGTAGTGGCGATTTCGTTGTTTCAAGGTTTTGATTTGGAATTTATACTTGTTGACGGCACCAAAAACATTCGCATTGAGACACTTGCTTTTTTAGCTTCCTCTTCCTTTTCCAGCTTTCTCTTTCTATTTTGTGCTCCAGAGAGTTTCTTCCTATCAGCCATGACTATAATAAATATTAAAGTAAAAAATTAAAAATTAAAGCTATTTTAATTTCAATTTATACATATGAAGTGCGATAAAACTATTAAAAGTAGGTACTTATTTTGACTCAAGTTGAACTTATTATCTATCAAAATATTTTTATATAAATAAAAATATCTATACAAGGCGTTCCGTTGATAATAAATATGTTACGAACTTATAGGGTAGATAGACAAAAGAAAAAGAAAAGTTCATATGAACATAGCTCTGGAAACGCTTTCAACGTTTTTTATATACCTACCCTAGAAGTTGGTAACATAATAAACAAAACACCCTGAATAAATACACCGAAAGTGTCGTTAAGGACTCTACTCTTATGTCATTTCCAGGAAAACCGGAAGTGATAAAAAACAACAACGTATGTTTTGTTAGGAATCGGTAGGTCAGACCCAAGGAAATTTTATGTAAGGTACGCTAATAAGGATCCTTGGGAGTTGGGGAAATCAACAAGCTATTTGTTTTATATGGCGGCTACTTTGCTGACGTCAGCAAGGAAGCCGCCTTATCCATTGTCCATATAAAACAATAGGCATGATGGTTTCCTTGACTACCTAGGATCCTTATTAGCGTACCTTACATAAAATTTCCTTGGGTCAGACCTACCATCGAAAAATAAAACAATATTTTAACACAAGTAAATGTTAATTAAGTATAGGTATATGTAAAATAGGATGGGTAGAAAAAACTTACTTAACTACAATAATGAAACCACAAAAAACTTAATAAAACGCAAGGTATATTATATTTACTTAATTATGATATACTTACCCGAAATTATAAGAAAAAAATTACAGAATATTAAAATGTCTAGATAAATGTATTTAAACAGCGCACACTGCAAAAGCAATAAAAAATAATGTCTATTTTAAACGGTTTTCACACAAAAAAAGAAAGTCACACCGGTTATAGTTTCTTAAACTATTCAATTATTTGTCAATTGTACAACTCAAGACTCACACTAAAACTAAACTTTAATATTTTCCCAGGCCAGACGATAACCAACAACGGTATCTCAAAGCTTATCCTAAATTTTTAGACCTATCAACTTATTTTCTAAATATCCGGGCGTGAACCATATTTATGAGTTGCGGGTCCTCGGCGGTGACTGGGGTATCACATTACAAAGTACTGCGACTGGCCAACAAAGAAACCTTTCACAGAAAAATTATTAAAAAAAAATATTTAAGAATGGAAAAAAATTAAAAACTGCTTTCACTTGTTTTTTAATCGCGAATGATTTTTTAATTACTTCAAATGTTAAAAAAAAAAAACGCGGCATGGCGCCCCCTCTTCCCGGCGCCCGTGTGCACCGCACACACTGCACACGTGGATGGAACGTCCCTGGTATTAGTACTATCATTAAATATCTAGTATAAATAACAGATAACAGGTATCATCAATAAAATTAAATAAAATATAAGGACAACAATGGTTTAAAACAGAGTAACTGCAATAGAAAAGAAGACACACTTTAAGCAAAGTCAAGATATAAAATTATATTGCACTTAAGCAGATTTTAAAACTCGTTGAAGTGAACTCAGAGAACAGTGAAACAAATCTATACTGACACTATTTGAGTTAATCATCATTCTACCTATTGCACAGTTTTCACCATACAGTGTTCGAAGTTGTTCAAGGTAAAATAATCTAGTCTGTCTGAGCACTGTAGTAGGAGGAACATTTAAATTAAGCTGACACAACAACTCAGGAGATTGTATTACATTGTTAAGAATCTTGTATATTGTGACAATATCGCAGTTTTTACGTCGAGTCTCCAACTTTTCAATGTTCAGCAATCTATACATTTCACTGTAATTAATATCAATACAAGGAAAATTAAGCTTGTAAGCAATGTATCTTATGAATTTACGTTGAACTTTTTCTAGACACATGATATATTTAGCATAATAAGGTGACCATATACATGAATTTGACTCAAGTTGACTGCGAACCAATGAAAAATACAGAAGTTTGATGGAATCAATACTGCTGAAATCATGAGTGTGCCTCTTAATAAAACCCAACATTTTGTAAACCTTATTACACAGGTTTTCAATATTTTATCAAAATGTTAGTCTGCAATCAAAAAGCACCCCAAGATCACGTATCTCTGATACCTTTTCAATAAGTGAACTCATTAGATGGTACTAATGAAATGGTGGACTAAAACTCCTGGTAAATTGAATATATTTGCATTTTTTAGCATTTAGGACCATTCTATTGTTCTTGCACCATAATTCAAATTTGTGAAGATCAGACAACAAAGTTCATGATGTGCCAAGTTACTGTCTATAATTCTAAAAATCTTAACATCATCAGCAAAAAGCAACACATTACAATAATTAAAACAATGAACAACATCATTAATAAAAAGATTAAATAAAAAAGGGGCAAGATGGGCACCCTGAGGAACCCCAGAAGTCACTGGAAAAGGACTAGAATAAAAGTTATTTATCTTTACAATCTGTGTTCTTCCAGACAGATATGACTCCAACCAGGCCAAAAGACAACCACCAATGCCATAGAGTGACAACTTTGTAACCAGGAGAGAATGATTAACCTTGTCAAAGGCCTTGGAAAAGTCAGTATATATGGAATCAACCCACATACCGCTCTCCAAGGCCCCGATAAAGCTGTTTGGTAAAGCAACAAATTAGTGGTAATGGACCTACTCCTGACAAACCCATGCTGCTTAGTTGAGATTATGTTTTTAAATTTCTCTGATAAAAAAATCTGTGACAAAACTTTCAAGAACCTTTGCAAAGTGACAAGCCAGAGAAACAGGACGATAGTTTTTCACATCATCCCTCTGACCTGTATTCTTAAATATAGGAGTCAAATAATTTAACTTCCATGAGGTTGGAAATCTACCTGTCTTGAAAGACAAATTATAAATCAGCCATAGTGGACGAGCCAAAGCAAAAGCACAGTGTTTTATGAAGACAGCTGAAATACAATCAGGCCCAGGGCCCTTATTAACATTGACATTGGTTAACTTTTCAAAGACTTCAGATATTTTTACATGCATTTCATTAATATCAAAAGAACATGCAATATCAGGCTGCGTAAATTTCTGAACATCAAATTCATCAGGAGAGTAGACTGAAGAAAAATATTGTGCAAATAAAGATGCTATTTCATGGCCATTTTCACCCACTGCATCTAAATATTTCACAGCAGATGGAATACTGTTATTTTGTGTCTTATCTCTTATATATTTCCAGAAATATTTAGGGTCACCGGAAATAGAAGATTGGGTTTGCTCAATATAGTTTGAGTAGCACTGATCCGCCTGATTTTTACAGATTGCTCTAAGATTACTGAACATTTCATAGTCTTCAACGGCCTTAGACTGTTTATACTTTGCATGTGACAATCTTTTTTGCAAGACATTTGATTTCTATTCTGTGCATATTGGAAATTTGAATTTATTGTTAATTTTTATGATAGGTACAAAATAGGTGAGAGCTTTGCTCAATGCATTATACAGACAGTTCACATTAGCGTTAACATCAGATGAGAATAAACTATCCCAATCCGCTTCAAGAAGGTAGCTGTTGAGACCTGCATAATCTGCATTCTTGAAGTCGTGTATTTCTTCACAATAATCAAGAGATTCAAAATTGTTTAACTTTATAAAAATCACCAATGCAGGATGATGTCGATCACATTTAACTAAAAGATCATTTGAGCATGATAGGGTATCATTACTATTGTTACTAAAAACTAGATCTAGATATACCCCACTTGCATTTTGAATGTTATTGATCAGATACATGTTAAGGTATGGGATTGTTTCTAGTAAAGATACTACTATACAGTATAATAGTATAACAGTATACTACTATAGGTCAAACCAAAGAGCAATATAAAATCTTTATAGTATTTACCAAAAGACCCACTGTAAGGCGCTGAACAAGGCCAAAGCTGCCATAGCTTTGACAACCATATTGTGGAAATGTGGTGTAAAAGAAAGTTTGGAATCAAGAGTTATACCAAGATCCTTAACTTTGTCTGGTCTTGAGAGAGAAATGCCATTTAACCTGTAGTCATTTGCAGTAAATGTTCCCCTACAAAAAGAAAAAACACTACATTTGGAAACATTCAGATCCATCCTGTTTAAGATGCACCATTGCTGGAATCTGTATCAATCTAGCAAACATTAATACTTTGCTCCTGACAATGCACAGCAGAAGGTCTAGCAAAAATAATATGAATAAAATTGGTCCTGAATAAGACCCCTGTGGGACGCCAGAGGAAATTTTAATTGGATCAGAGATACAATAGCCCAATTTTACATATTGAGTTCTACGTGGGAACCCTTCTGTTTCTAATAGCATGGTGTCGACCGAAACACTCAATCATTTTTTCCAGGGTGTTGCTTTGAGTCTATCAATATTATTGCCTCAGTCTGTTAGAGATCCGCGCTCATACTTACACAACATTAAGGTGCCTGAAATATTTTTCTTTAGACCAACAGATTCTAGTGAAATAATGGAAGCTCTATCCTCAATGAAAAATAAGAGCTCCTCTGGATGGGATGGGCTGTCACTAAAGGTGTCACTAACAGCGCTACCGCTACCAACCCTTGATTCTTTGGCTGAGGTGTTAAATGTTTCACTTTCAAGTGGGTCCTTTCCACATTTACTCATGGATGCCTTGATTATACCATTATTTAAGGGTGGAAACTATGATGACCCATCAAATTTCAGACCCATAGCCCTGCTTCCCACGCTTGGCAAGCTTGGAGAAATAGAAAATTGTGTTAAATTTAAAACACTCTGTCCTTTGTTGTTGTTTGTTGTCTGACATTGCCATGCCTTTTTATTTTAGAGACTGTTTGTCTTATCCACAAAAAATATCGCCATCAGCTTATCCTCGGGTTACAATCTCCGAACAACCTTCTCTTTACCTCTGCCTATCCCAAAAAGTGAGCAGATTAAGTCCTCTTTTGTGTACGGGGGCAGAAGGCTTTTTAACCACCTACCCCTTTATATAAGGCTAATAAATTGTGAAAAACGTTTTAGGAAAAATATAAAGAAACTTTTGCTTGCTAAAGCATTTTATTCTGTAGACGAGTTTTTAAATACAATTTTTTGACAGTGAAGAGTTTTGCGCAGCGTAATGTGAATTCTTACTACCCTTTCTTTGGGTGTGTTCTATATTCTATGTATGTAAGAATTGTTAAAATTTTTATATTTTTGTAAAAGATTATGTTGTCAACTATCTTTAAGGTTTTATATAATGCTTTGTTAACAACAGATGATGTTACGTAACAATAAAGCTATTTTTGACTTTGACTTTGACTTACCTGTTAAAAAACTTCGGAACCAACATAATAGAGCAGAACCAAAACCAAGAGCCTCAAGTTTTGCAAGAAGCAAATTATGATTGTCAAATGCCTTTGAAAAGTCCGTATAGACAGAGTCAATCTGATTGTGGGGATCAAGATTATTGATTATGAAATGCTAGTAGAGAGGTTAGCGGCAGTGGATCTCCCAGACACAAATCCGTGTTGTTCCATGTTTAGTATTCGTCTTACATTCCAGGCTAACTTATGACTAATCAGAAAATCTAAGAGCTTGGAAATATCCAATAGTAGGGAAACTGCCTTGTAGTTCTCCACGCAATCTCTAAGGCCACTTTTAAAGATGAAAGTGATGATGAAGTTTTAAATAGCTAGATTTCCAATAAGTAGGGAAAATCGATATTGACAGAGACAAGTTAAACAACATGCAAAGCCTCACTATGGTACAGACACAGTTTTTCAAAAGAATGGCTGGAATACCACCTGAACCAGAACTGTATTTGTTTGAGAGCTTAACGATTGCATCAAAAAGCTCAGTCAACTCAATATGATAAGTATTGCTTTCCACTTTATTTAGGAAATTGTAAGTCTCCAGTGGGCTAAGATACCTCTGGTAGCACTTCTGGCAATAGACATTAGACTGCTGCCTTAGGTCAGAGAATTCTCTATACAACACATCTGACCTGTGACTTTTGTATCTATTATGAGCTAACTTTTTCTCGAAGATAATCGTGTTTCATGTGTACATCAAACCACCTTGGAAAAAAAATGTTTGATTCTCTTTTGAGCGACATACAGCATACAGTTTTACCACTAACTAAAACTCTTTATTTTTATTCCTGACATGTGTTTCACTAAAGATGTTAGAATCGAAGAGTTATATATTATAGAGTAATATTCTCTGTATAGCCCCAAGGCGTTCAATATGAGAATGATAATAAGGGGACCAACATACTCAAGCAAGGAATGCACCAAAAAGTAATAAAGTAATTTGAAACAGTAAGGTGAAAGATGTATAGTATTTTTAGTGATAAAACCAAGACTACACATACTCCTGTTAATATCAATCAAATCACATTGGTAAGTCAACAGGTTAGTCATCATAGATCTACCCTGAGAAAAATCACCCTGATTATCACTAAGCAATCGCCTACAGTGCCATGAAAATCTCACAGAAAACAACCTGTCAAAGAGTTTAGGAACCATAGACTGAATCCACACTAACTATAGTGTGTAACTAACAAATGTCAGTTCTATCGCAGTTTTTATGAATTGGTGTTAAAAAAGCTTACTTTCCAATAATCACGAAATTTGCCTAATGTCAAGCAGATTAAAAAGGTGATGCAGAGCCTTACTGAGAGTACACACACAGTTTTTAAGAAAAACAGATGGGATACCATCAGGGACAAAATAATTTTTGTTAGAAAGGTGTAAAATTTCATCAAATATGTAAGCAAAGAAAAAGATATGCAATTTAAATTCAGACTCATCAAACTTATAGTCAGTAGCCTTGCGGATAGGTTGTCTGTATGTACTTTTAAAATCTTTTTGTGGCAAAGTTAAGGGTCTTGAGGGTCAGTGGTGGAGTGGCTGGATTGGCTGCTTTTCTTTTTAATAGAACATAAAGGGTTAAATTTGGTAATTTTCTGTCTAAACCAATTGATATATCATCAGGCATGCTACAAAGGTCCCATTGTGGACCTCTCTTATTTCATTTATTTTTGTCAGATTTACCCCAATATATAAAAAACAGTTCAATACTTATGTTTGCAGATGATGTGAGGATTTTCAAACCTGTGACAACAATAGATGATGTCATGCTTCTTCAAGAAAACAAATTACTTTAATGCATCATATATATAAAATACATCATATGGACCTCAATATAAGCAAATGTTCTCAAATATCATTTGTCAAAATAAAAGAACCAGTATTTTTCAATTATTCCATTAATCAAATTAATTTATTTATTTATTTACGAAATCCATTTACAAAAGTGTTAATGCTATGTAACCCATTCAAATATATATATATACAGATACACAAAACTATTGATAAATCAATGAAAGGTGTAGATGAATGAATTAATTAAAGACCCTATGAAATAATATTTTTTAACTGCCCCTTAAAAGATGTAATCTTAAAGTCAAAAAAGCTTATCTGTCTCAACAGACCATTAGCACTTCAAGTCATTCATGTAATGGGCTCATTAATACTATATTTGGTATGGTGGAATGGTACTGAAAATATTTCTGATTGTCTATTCAATCTGGAAGGCACACTAAGTTTAAAAAGAGACAATAGACTCGGGACAGTCTATAGTAGCATTTAAAAGGTTATGCATAAAACATAAGTCGAGTAATGTTGTTCTTGACTCTAGTGTGGGTAAGTTCAAGTAATCCCTGACCCACTGATAGTAATACTCCTGTCTCCACTGTAAATCCTCTGTAACCACATCTAAAAACAGCCACCCTTAAAAATTTATTTTGAGTTTTTTCAACCTGCCCAATGTAGCAGTTATATGAAGGGGACCACACAATTGAGCCATACTCCAAGATGGGTCTAACAAGAGAACAATAAAGTCATGTGAAAGCAAACAAAGACAAATCAGTTGTATTGCCCTACCGGTCACCTGATTGAGGTGACTTTTTAAAGACAACCTGGAGTCAATAAATATTCCTAAGTGAGAAACCTCTGTTTTGACACCAATTGCTACATTGTTTATTTTATAACGAAAAGCAATAGGGTTTCTTTGTTTAGAAAAAGTTATCTTATGGTACTTATTGATATTAAGGGACATTCTATTTAACAGATAGAATGTCTTGATAGAATGAAATTTAAAAGTTGTTAGAGAAATAAAAGACTTTGGTGTTGCACTGCATAATAACCTGTAATTTAGAGGACATATGTCAAGCATTATTTCTCGCTCTCTTAGGATGCTAGGTTTTCTAATTAGATCTGCAAGGGACTTTGCAGAAAAAAAACTCTATTGTGCTCTTATTCAGACTATTCTTGAGTACTGTTCAAATATCTGGAATCCTAGTTATATAGCTCATGTTCATGCAATAGAATGTGTCAGAAACAAGATTTATTGGTTATAAATGTTAATATAATAATAATTGAATATTGTTATTTTTTTTTTTTTTTTTAAGCAGTACAGCCCAACAGTATATCCATTTAATGGGCAATATAAATTACATACCTATATATATGTCATTATAAATGTTCAAAATATAAAGATAAACTAAGTCTAAATAGCTTATAAGTACCTAAAAAATTATTTTAAGAGAAAAAAAAAAAAAAAAAACAAGAATTTCAGAGAGAGAGGAAAGAAAAAAAAAAAAAAAAACAAAAATATCATTTCAACCCGAAATACAAATCAGCTAAGCATACTAAATAGAGTACCATAACAAATGCGATACGTAAACTTTAGAATACCAAGTCGTGAATATAAGTTCACTAAGAAGTAGTAAACAACTCTGCAAAAACTTTAATTAAATTATTACGTGAGCAAACAAATAGATCACAGCATGGCGTTATTTTGTTTGAATTGTCTGACATTACGTATAAGGGTGAACTTAACATTACATTTGTCCTGGCCCCTGGGCAATAAAATAAGTTTGTGTTTCTTGAATTGAGACGCGGCACAGAAAAATTTAGATTCTCTAGTAGCTCAGGACAATCAACTTTCCCATGCAATATCTTATGCACCAACAAGACCGATGATCTATTTCTTCTAATTTCAAGAGGTTCCACGGAAAAGCGAGTTAGGAGAGTTTCGTAAGAGATTCCCTGAGGAGGATAAAATCCGTCAGCCTTAAAGGAAAGATACTACTAAAAATTTTCTCTGTATTTTTTCGATAGAATATTTATGAACCTGGTAGTAAGGGTTCCACACTATAGAAGCATATTCCAATTTAGAACGTAAAAGAGCAAAATATAAGTTTTTTAAGGCTTCTATGTTACTGAAACCCCGACAGTTTCGCACAATAAATCCAAAGACTCTACTAGCACTGTTTGATATATTATCTATCTGGTTCACAAAGGTAAGCTTATTATCAAACACCACACCCAAATCACTGATTGATGAACATCGAGTAAGTTTTGTGGAAAGGGTGTAATCGAATTCGATTACATTTTTCCTTCTAGAAAAGGACACCACCTTACACTTAGACACATTTAGATTTAACCTGTTTTCATCACACCACAGACTTACACACCTCAAATCGTTCTGCAAAGACATGCAATCAGTAGTATTGGTTACAGAAGAATAGATTTTTAGATCATCAGCAAATAAGAGCTTTTGTTGATCTAGTTTATCACTTAAGTCATTGATAAATGAGAGAAAAAATAATGGACCTAAATTTGACCCTTGGGGAACCCCCGATGACGCAGTATATTTATAGGAACAGAAACCCCGTTGACAGACATATTGCTTTCTATTTAAGAGATAGCTCTTAAAAAGGATCAAGGAATCCGATAGAAAACCAAAACTATGAAGTTTATTTAAGAGTATATTATGATCCAAACGATCAAAAGCCTTTGAAAAATCTAGATAAATTACATCAACTTGGCTCTGGCTATCCAAGGCATTTGCAATAAATTGAGTGACAATTGTTAGGTTTGTAACAGTGGACCTTCCCGGTAAAAAGCCATGCTGATGTAGAGACAATTTATTAGAGACAAAAAACTGGATTCGTGAATAAAGTATTTTCTCAAAGACCTTTGAAAAGTTACACAAGATAGAAATTGGTCTATAGTTTTCGATATGCTCACGATCACCACCCTTAAAGACAGGACATACTCGTGCTTCTTTCCATGTCATAGGATATTCTTTTTTGTTTAAACAGAGATTAAATAAAATTTCCAACGAGCGTACCATAGCATATCGACAATCTTTAATTAAAAATGCTGGGATGCCGTCCGGGCCAGCCGTGAATTTATTTTTCAGCGAAGCGATAGCAGCGAGGATCTCGTGTTGGGTTACCGGGGTGATGCGAAAAGAGTCAAAGACGGCTACTGCTGCTGTAGCATCTATCGTCGGTGTTGCAGCTGCACCGGAGCGTAGAAAAACAGAATTAAAATAATGTGCAAAACTGTCGACTACTTCTTGGGGATTATTGAGGTTCTTGTCCTTATAACGCATGATGCCTGGAATAGTTGACGTCCTATTTTTATTATGAACAAAGTTCCAAAAACGACTAGAGTCAGTTAAAATATTTTCCTCAGAACTTGTTATATAAGACTTATAGGCTGTTTTTAGTTGCATTTTTACTACCGTTCTGATCCTACAAAATTCCTCTCTGTAAAACAATATATTCGTCAACTTAAATTTTTTGTGCATCTTAGCTTTATATTTAATATTTTTAATAATTTCGCTGGTATACCAACATGGATATTGGTGTTTGTAAATTACGCGTAGGGGAACGTGTTTATCAAAAATTTTAAAGAGTGTGTCGTTATATTCTTTTATCGCTAGATTAACATCACCAATATTGTTTAGAAAATTCCAATTGGTGTTAAGTATATCATTATAAAGAGTAGGAAAATTTGCTTTTTTAAAGTTAAATGATTTTTGATTAGTACGTTCCTTAAATGCTACATTAGCTTTACACAAACTCATATCATTAATGACCAGAGCTGGATGGTATACGTCCTCAGCTATTAAAGGTAAATTATCCCTTGCGACTTGGCATTCAAAGTTGCAACAAACTAAATCCAATAACCTATTTGATTGGTTTAGAACATTATTACATTGTTTAAGTTCAAAATATTGCAAAAAAGCATTAACAGCAACGGATTTTCTATCGCATACATCATTAATATACCTAGGTACATTAAAATCACCCACAATAAGAAACTGGCCACATATATCAATTTGTAACAATGTTTCAAAAAAAAGTTCAAAATCATCGTCTGTTACTGAAGGTGGCACATATAGAACAAGAACAAACAATGATTTATAAGAAATCGAACATTTACAAACAAGAAAGTCTATATTCGGAAATAGATCTGAGATATGTGAAGTATCAACTGTTAAACAAGTAATGGGATTTTTAACTGCCAATAGTACTTCACCTCCACGACTCAGATTTACGCGACGGAAATCGCGATCTTTTCTCCGCACCTCGTATTCTGCTGGGAACAGTTCGCAGCAATTTATGTCCTCACTAAGCCAAGTCTCTGTTAATGCTACAAGGTCATATTCACAATCACTTATTGAAGAAAAAAAAGTGTCGAATTTCGTTTTAAGTCCACGTACATTCTGATAATAACATGTTGGTGTTGGTGTGTTATTCTCAAACCTGTTGGGCTGCTTTAGTTTTTTGAACGAAAGTTGTATCTCTTATTTACTGGTTTAGGCGGGGGTAATAGCTGTTGGACCGGAGCATTATTTCCATCTGAAGATGTGATAGGAAAAGTGGGTCTACTATTCACAAGTGTTGAGTTGCTACTTGATGTTCCAGGAGTTTGTGGTGCGAGTTTTAGCAGGTCATCTAAATACCAGTTTTTGTTATCTATTACTAAATGGTATTTTCTTAGTTTTACTGAATGTCCCTGACTCTGTGCTGATTTTTTATAGAAAAGTAATTTCTTTTTCAGTTGAAGGAGTTCGTTAGGCAAGTCTTCCGAGAGGGCGTATTGACTATCTTTTAATTTATAAGCATTTTTCCGTGCATCACGGGCAACATGGCTGGCTAGAAATTTAATTAAAATTGGTCTGATCTTACCACTTGCCTTCTGTCCAATGCGATATGCCTCATCGATATCTTGAGAGCCAATACTAACTTGAAGTAGGGAGGATGAGAAGTCACTAACCACAGATTTTAGATTTTCGTTAATGGTTTCCTGTATGCCAAATAGTATTAGATTATTTGATCGTGACTCATATTCCAATTGCTCAATACGCTTTTTAAGAATTTTGTTCTCAGTTTCGAGATTTTTTACAGTTTGTATTGTTTCGTTTAACTTTGTTCCCAAATCTTGGATAATTTCAGCTTTCAAAGTCTGCATGTTCTGTGTAAGCAAATCTAGAAGTTGTTTGTTTGTCAGATCCTCGGAGCTCATTTTATTTGTTCAGGAATACTATCCCAATCAAAAAAGAATTTCGCAAATTTGCGTGTATGCTTGGAATGAATACCCTTTGTTTAACTTACTTTAACAATTAACGTATAATTAAAGGGATTTCCCGCATGCAAAATATGAAAAACACTAACAAGAAGCCACTACTAATTTGGGTTTCTAACTTACACCAAAATAACTTCACTGTGTACTGGAATATTCGTGATTTTATACGGAGAACAATCAACACAACCGTACTTGAGAAATTTTTGAACACTGATGGAGAATTATGGAGAATTAAGAAGATTACTCAATATTGACACTTTGGAAACGAGAATAAACCTTGATATGACTTTTTTGCATAAAATTATAAATGGAACAATTGAATGCTCTGATCTTTTAAATCTTATATGTCTAAATGTACCTTATAGAAGAAGCCGACATACAAATGTTTTTCAGATTTGGCAAAAAAAATCTATTTTTAGAATGGTAAGAAATGTAAATACTATGCAACAAACTGTAGATTTTTGTAATACTTTAGACACTATTTTTCAGAGGTCAGTAAAGCAGGTTGTAATGTATTTTATATAAATTATTGTGATATAAATTTTAATATTGTAGGTAGGTACTTTAAACTTTAGTAGTGGTTGTGTGATCTTTATCTATTATTTTATTACCATATATGTATGCTATAATTCTATTCATTGTAAAATGGTAATAAATACATAAATAAAATAACTAGCAAATAAGTTTCAATATCTTGATTATTACCAGCAACTATGCATGCTATTGTGGCATAAATACATAGTAGAGGCTGAACATGTTTAATTTTTAATAAAATTTAAAGCTTCACAAAGGTTTTGGGAAGAAAGTTGTAAAAGTAGATAATATAACATAAATTTATTACAATATTCATTTTTCCCAAAAATTCCTTGTATAATTGGATTATTATTATTATTGGTCACATTATTTTAAGGTATGCACTTGTCAAACTAAAGAGACACACTAGTGAGTATAGAAAACAAGCGAGGAAGTTCGGACTTACACAAGGAGAAGACATTTATAGAATCCAAAATCCTCTTCTATATGGAAAATTTCTACACAGAAAACACGATTTCCAAATGAAACATTCAACGACTCCTGAAGTTGTCAGCGTCTACCACGATACTGCGGAAATATTGGCGTCCTCTATTTGTGAATGCAATCTGGATTGGCGGTTGGGTAAGTTGTCATACTAGTTGTCATACGTAAGGACTTACTTTTATTGCAATCGGATATTATTCTAACTATTTATCGAATCCTCTAGTCATTAGGTACACACGTACATATAATAACCTTATGATTTTATAGCGAATGTGATTTATTTTATATAAGTTTTAATAGTTTTAAAGGACACTTAAGATGAATTGCGAATTGAAATTCAAAAGTATTTAAGTTTTTAGCAATTAAAAGAGTCAGATCCGCACTAAGGAAAAATTTCTGATGATGGTTATTAATACGTTGAAACGTTGGGAAACATATGAATGTAATACATCAAATGATGTATCATATCGTCGGTCCAGTGCCAAAACCATGAATGTGCAAAATCGTGTTTATGAGATAATTGCAATTAAAAGATATAATTTGCTGTGAAAAATCAGTGTTCTGACTTATGTATTTGATCTTTTTGTACTTACTGTATATATTTAATTAGTTTAATAGTTGCCTATTTTTTTTCTATTTTGTATTGTTTTTTGTATATGTCACATTCATGAAATTTTGTCTTTTTGTTATTCTATTATTGCAATATAAAAGAGTTTTAATGCGTTACATTTTTACGATATAATGGTTAGCCCAGAATCTTTTAACTCAATATAAATATTAAACTAAAGTTAATTATGTTTTTTTTTTTTAAGAATGATGAAACAAAGTTGTAGTCAATTTCGGGTATGCAACTAATTTTATTTTTGGGCCGCATTTATTTAAAAGGTTAAGAAAAGTAAACAACAATTTTTTTATTACCAAAGTTATTTTATTACCAAAAAAATTCAAAAAGTAGTGTTTAAAAATACTATTTTCAAATAAATTTGTACTTAGTACTTAAAAAATACGAAAATACGTTTTTACAAAAAACTTTTTTAACGAAATTACAAATTATCTTCACTTTCTTCCTCTACGTCTGGTTCAGGCAACCTATCCCTGACTTTATCACTTACCTTGAGTGATTTATAAAATGGGTGATACATTTTTGGTATGGTAAGATCAGTACACATTTTTTGTAGATCTTGATACTTTGCTGCATTAATCGGTAACTCATCTTTATACGCTTTACTTAATGTTACTTTTTTGGGCCTTCCTTTACCTTTAGTAATATTTGCGACTTGAAAGTCATCATCATAGTTGAGTTTGTATAGCAATTTGGTTTGATCAGCTTTAAGGTATTGAATCCAACAAACTTTACGCCATGGAATTTGACTTAGTTTAAATGATTGATCTCCAAATGTTTTAAAGTCAAAGAAATCTTCATATGTTAAATTTTTTACGGCGAATGGTTGTGGTTTTATACGAGCGCTTCTAATAATTTGGGTCCAGCCTTCAGAAGAATATACAGGTATATATTTAGCTTTTTGTTCAATTTTAGAGTGTATGGAGTCACACTCCATTTCGGTGTGGCCGGTCTCAAAAAATTTATGGTCTATTTGAATCAAATTAGAGTGAACTGCTAGAACCTCAAGGCACATAGCAGCAAATATGGTATTTTTTTGTTGGCCCCCACAACCATCTGACATCATTCTAACTTCTTTAATAGTATGGTGGGCTAGCAAGTACTCGCGGACGCAAGAAGATATTTCGATTGCGCCTCTTTTCCCCTGAGTTTCTTCCCATAGGTAGCAATCAACATTTTGATTTGCTAAGTTGTATATAGTTAAGTTATAGATTGCTAGCTTTCTTAAATAAAATATTTGGCCAGCTGGACCTTTGGGGGTTGTAAGTACAGACTGAATATCAAAGTTAAAAGATAGCACATCTGTATTTTCCTTTGCTGCTTGCTTATCACCATCTCGATTCTCACGAGCTCGTGTTTTTTTTGTTATATGTTTTTCGAAATTCTCCTCATTTTTTTGTTTTTCCTCGTCTGTCATGTTCTTCTGGGCTAAACATTTCCTGCATTGGTATTTTTTTGGGCAAAAAAATCCTAAATTATATTCACTGAATATAACTCGATACTTTTCCAAGGAAACTGGTTTAATATTCTTTTCCACGCACATATCTTTATACAATCTATGCATTATTGAAATGTTTAAACTGGCATCCAAATACTTTTTTTTTGACGACGATCTGCAGTAGTGTGACTCTACACAAGGAAATGACATAATGTGATCTCTAATAAAATTCTAATCTACCACGTAAATCTCCCTTAATTATCCCACAAGGAGTACGTTTTTCACATGCCGTGCGTATAAACGAATCCGTAATATTAAGAGTTGCCATAAAAAACTCACGACAAACCTTTCTTTTCTGACCATCCACAGTTAAGGTATACTCACAGGTAAAAGTTCGTCTAGATTTTTCAATATTTCTTGTCACCCTGCTCTTAAATTTTTGTTCCACGTGATTTATTACAAAAGTCCTTTGATCATCTAGAGATTCTAAGTTGCGAAACTGGTTGTAAATTTCTTGGCGGTTTTTCTCTTTTATAAATGTGATGCATTTATGGTTTGGCTTTCCCGAACATGGAGAAGGTAAAAGAGGACGAGCGTTTTTCTCTATGTTTCTTGCACCGAGGTATGCTTCACCTTTGCGCCTTTTTTCCTTTCTAATATTTTTCTTCTACATCGATTTGTTTCTTTTTCTTTTTATTGGATGCTCTAAAATATCAACACTTTTATTTTTTTTACTTTCTCTATATAATTGTCTACGACTCACCGGGTTGAATTACTTGTAAATTCTCAGGATTAGCATCATTTGATGAAGTTGAGGTGCTTGAACAGGTAGAACAACTTGAAGAGCAGCTAGTACTATCAGAACTGTTGCCTGGGTCATACTTGTCTGATGAAGAAGCATTATCTTCAAATGTTAAGATATTATCTGGTATCCTTAAGGTCGATGTCATAACTTCATTAGACAGCTGTTCAGCATCATCGTCGACTTTATTTTTAAAAATGCACAGTTAAAGACTAGCTAAATTTTATTTCTCTAATTTATTATTTTTTACCTTCTGTTATATTTATGTTTTGTTCTAATTCGAAGTTAGTAACGCTTATGGTAAAATCATCACCAATATTATTATAGGCAAGTGTTTCAATATTTGCAACATTATCAGGAGAATGAGCAGTTTTGAATACTGGCGGAGCCTCGGTTGGCTGCAAAAAACAGTGTGTATTAGTTATTAAGGCAAGGATAAAGGTACCTACCACAAAATATTTAAAAAAATATGTTAGGTAAGTACATAAACTTTTTAAAACTTTAAAGATAAAAAGTGCTATATTAGCGTCTGAAAATTAAGGTTTACCTAAATGCAAAACAAATTAGCTGATTAAAATCATATCGATTTAAACTAAAAAAATTTAATTAATTTAAACAAAAATAATTTAAATTTATATGATTTTAGTCTCTTAATTGTTTTGCACTTAAGCCTGAATTTGTAGGCCCTAGTATAGGAATTTTTATATCTTAAGTATCAATACCTTATTCTCTTTGTTAAAAGTATTCTCAGCAGACTCTCTGTGGCTCACCATTTCCATTATTCTTTTAGCTCTAGATGCCATTTTTAAACACACAACTTTAATCTTTAAAACAAAAAATCACAAAAAAACTAGAGTAATTTTCTTATTAAAGTACGAAACACTAAACTATAACATTCACAATACTATTTATGAGTTTTTTCTTGCCAAAATTTGAAAAGTGCCGCATATTCAGTATTACGTATTACACTAGTTTCTGTGATATTACAAATCCAAACAGATGAATCCGGTACTTTCAGATTGTTTTGACAAATTTTGTCAAAGCCAAAGTACCACTTTCAACTTCACGATATTATTCTGTACAATGCCAAAATCGCGAAACTATAACATTCGTTACCTTGCCGTTGAGAGCGAACGTAGCAAACTAAGCAAACTGACATTGGCGAAATGGGTTCTGCTCCCCCACCACATCAATGACGTATAATCAGATTCGCGTCTGTGGCATAGGAAAGAAGCTTGGAAATTCGAAAATCTTGCACATTCATGGTTTTGGCACTGGACCGACGATATATTAATTTTTTATTCCCCTAAAAATTAAAGGGAATGAAAAATGCTTTCAAAATAAATTATAAAAAAGGCAGGTCCGTTGCCAAGATACCAAACGTCATAAAAAAATGAAAGGTGAAGCTTTGTAGAGAACAAAAAATTACAAAATTTTGTAATTAAAAGTAAGTTTCTAAAACCAATAGTTTTGGAAATAATAATTAAAATAAAATTTGGCGTTTTTTATAAATCACCCTGTAATTCACGAACTAATAAACATTTTGCAACACTGTAAAAGGATTTAGAATGAGCATCAAAATTGGCAAATTTTTTCTAATTTAACCGCCCTCGTCTTTCCTAGTTACGGAAATATCAATAGTCAAACAGGGCAAGTAAGACATTGTATATTTCATAAAAAAACTTATTGGAGCAGGTAATTCATGTATATGCTCGGGTATAGAAGTGAACCATTTGTCGGTAAAATTACGATTTTTTAAAAATTCTTTTCTCCTATTCGCAATCTCTTCCGCATCTATATTTTCGTTTTCTGTTATTACTAAATCGTGTATAATATCATCATCAAATTCATCTTCACAATTATTTTGCTCATCCGATAATCCCATTATTTCAGAATCATTTTGACATATAAAAGTTCTTTTTCTGTCATAGGCCGGTTCCATTTCGTTGAAAGTAAAAAAAACGTAATTCTTCACCAACTTTATTTTACAAAAATCTTTCTTTATTATCGTATTTACGTGTGAATTTGTAAACAGTAGCGTTTGACTGCGCCAAAACTGAAATTAGAATGAAGTTTGCAAAGTTCGCCCTATCGATAATGTATGGCGCAACATGTCTTTTACGTCCTAAGGGTAAACTCTACAATGGCACACCAAATAATAAGTCAAAGCCAAAAGTTTATTGAAAAGCAAATTTGCTGTACAATTTACAAAGAATGCCTAAATTTACTATAAACATATAACAAACAATTACAAAGTGTACTTAGAGGTAGGGTATAGGGTGGGGCTAGTTGACCCGATTTGGAAAAATCCGGCTCAGTTGGATGGAATTGAAAAACTCATTGGATGGAAGGGTCATGTTGTAATTATTTAATATAAATAATTAAACATTCTAGGGATTGTTTATTTGTTTTTAAAAAGCAATTAATAAGTTTGACGAAATATTGTTTTATTTAGGTAAAAATAACTGCAATATGGCTGGGTATAGTTGACTCAACTTACCCCACATATGGGACAACTTGAACCGACACATGGGGCCAGTTGAACCACACAAACTAAACTAGCATGACTTAGCCAGCCATTGGCTAAGTCAGTTTTCTGATGAAAAATAAAAATCTAATTTTAGAAATACTCATAAAATTTATTACCAAAACTAAATTAAACATTTTGGAAATTAAAAACTAATCGCTGTCGCAGTTTATACACATATAATATACAGTGTGGCCCAAATTGGGTGTACATGTATGGGTATCTTGGAAACTATAAGAGATAGAAAATTGGTTAAATGGGAAAAGTTGTAGGGCATTTAGTTAACAATTAAGTGCCGCTTTCAGAACGATTTTATCTTTTTCCGATTTTGAAATGTTTGGAAAAAATCAAAAGGTTGCATTTTTGAAAAAAGGCTGTATTTTTTTTATTTCAACGTATTTTTAAAATCTGTAAAAACATTATTAGGACAACTTTTTATGGACAACGCATACCTGAATTCAGTTTTTATTTTCGACGTTTCGGTTCTGAGATTTCATCCTCAACTTCTTTTTTTCTTATGGCGGCCATTTTGTTTTTTTGCTAAATTAAAAAGACCTTTTTTTTTCCTTTAAAATGATGTGTAATACTTTATGAAAATATTTCATTCTTATGTCAAAAAGTTACAAAGTTCATTTTTCGCGGAATTGGCCATGAATGCGGAGGCCATGACTACGGAGGCGATTTGTCATATAAACAATTATTATTGCTTAATGATTTAGCGTCATTTACTGACAGTTTTGCAAAATATTATTTATTTGATTTAACTTTTTATCTTGTTTAGTAGTTCTTATCTTGTTAATTTTTTGTTCTTGTTCTTGTTAGTGTTAAATAGTTTTTTCGTATCTAGTTGTTTTCGTTTGTCTTTAGTGAGTTTTGTTTAAATTTTTAATTTCCGAAAATAGCCATGCGATATACCAGTGAAGAAAAATTTGACATATTGGAATGTTATATTACATGTAATAGAAATGCAAATCTTGCAATCGCTAGGTATTTGGAACTGTATCCTGAGAGACAACAGCCAGGTCCAAGACTATTAGCTAGGCTTGTCATGAACCTTAGAACTCATGGAAGTTTTGAAATACCGACGCCAAAAAATTATTAAAGGGACAATGAAGCTCGCGATGAAAACATTTTAGATCATTTTAATGCCAACCCGAAAACATCGACCCGAAAAGCTGCAACTGATATGAATATACCAAGGACTACCATTCAAAGAGTCCTTAAAAAATAAATATCATCCATATAAGCCTACTATTGTTCAAGGTTTAAAGGATACAGACTACCCAAGACGATCAGAATTTTCAAACTGGTTTGTAAGGCAATGTCAAGAAATACCTAATTTCAGCAGGAAAATTATTTGGACCGACGAAACGTTTTTTAGCAACTGCGGAATATTTAACAGGCATAATCGTCACTTTTGGGCTACTGAGAATCCTCATGAAGTAGCTGAACGTAGACTACAAGTAAGATTTGGATTTAATGTATGGCGTGGTATGTACGGTAAGTTAATTACCCACTCCACAAAATAATTTTTAAGTAAAATGCTATAATTGTTTTTAGATATTCACCTTATTGGGCCCTTTATTTATAACCAAACACTGACGGGTCAAAGATACTTAAATCTTTTGGAAGAGCAGATATTACCTGCCGTGAGAGCTATAATACCTGAAGAACAAATATGGAGTGATGTGTGGTTTCAACAGGACGGGTGTCCCGCACATAATACTCGGGACGTTCAAAACTTGTTAACGCAAGCATTTAATAATAAACTTATCGCGAACCGCGGTGCTCTAAATTGGCCAGCTAGGTCTCCAGATATTACACCCCTGGATTTTTATCTTTGGGGATATGTTAAAAATAAAGTTTACGAATTTGAACCTCCTGCGACACGCGAACAACTAGAGGATAGGGTTCGGAATGTCTTAAATAATATAAATAGAAACACCCTGCGCAAGGTAACTAGAAGTGTTTTAAAGAAATGTGAAAAATGTTTTAACAAAAATGGCCGTCATTTTGAATAGTTTAATGTAATATTATTGTTACAAGTAGTTAATTGTTTTAGTTAGAAATTACGTAAAAGTATAAGTTAGCAAGTTAGTAAGTTAATAAAAATTGTGTGTATGACAAAATGCCAATAAAAGTCATGGCCAACTCAGCAAAAAATAAACCTAAAGTATAAATAATCTAATTTTTTGACTTAAACACAAAATATTTTCATAAAGTGTTATACATCATTTTAAAGGGAAGAAAAAGATCTTTTTAATTCAGCAAAAAAACAAAATGGCCGCCATAAGAAAAAAAGAAGTTGAGGATGGAAACTCAGACTGGAATACGTTGAAATAAAAAAAATACAGCCCTTTTTCCATAATGCAACTTTTTGATTTTTTCCAAATATTTCAAAATCGGAAAAAGATAAAATCGTTCTGAAAGCGGCACTTAATTGGTAACTAAATGGCCTACAACTTTCCCTATTTAACCAATTTTCTATCTCTTATAGTTTCCAAGATACCCATACATGTACACCCAATTTGGGCCACACTGTATACTAGTACCCGGAGTGCACCTTAAATGAGCCTATTTTTTGCAAATGGAACACTGTATCCATTCTTCACCCGGAACACTATCTGTAAATGCTGCTAGGCACATCAGACATAAACATTCATCATCTTCAGACTCAGATGATGGCAATGGGGAAAAAGATTTCTTATTTATTTTATGCTGTTTTATGTTCTTGGATTCTTGTTTTCTTTTTCTCGAGCAACGGCTTCTAGAGTCTTTCCATCGTCTGAATGTGAAGCAGTAAAATTGGACCGTCGTTCTTTAGTTTTCAATAGTGTATTACCTGAGATCACACATCTGTTAAAATAGCTTCTTTCTTCTTTTTGTCTATTTTACCAGAACTTTTCATTTTCCTTTGCTTTGTTCTTCAGCAAGTGCTTCTTTTTCTGGCGTGTCTGTCAAAATCGCGCAAGCTCTCTACTTTCTCTGGTTTTGTGTTTTTCTTGGTTCTGCCTTAGGCAAAGGCCGCAAGCTTTCAGGTGAGAAAACTCCAGTAGATGTAGATGGTATGGAGTTGTCATCAGGTGTTTCTGAAGCTATGGTTTGGGAAGTGCTGGGACCGGGTTGACCATGGGCTGTTGGTGAATAAGTTGGGTAAATTTGGATTCTCGCTGAAAGCATGTAGGTTTATGGTATCTTATCTTACCGGAAGGCCTCAGCAAGTTAAAGTTGGTAAAAAATTGGCAAAAATATATATAGTAACATCTGGGGTGCCTCAGGCCAGTAACCTTGGGCCTCCCTTATTTCTAATTTTTCTGAACGATTTGCCAAACTGTATAAAGCATGCTAGATGTCTCGTGTTTGCTGATGATTTTAAATTATTTATGCACATAACATCTCTTATTAATTGTCTTGAGCTGCAAATTGATTTGAACTTGGTGGCCCAGTGGTTCAGAGAAAATAAAATGTCATTAAACATAGATAAATGTCAAATTCTAACCTTCACAAGAAAAATGCAATTTATAAATTTTGATTACAAAATTGATAATTTATCGTTAACTAGTAAAAGTAAATTTAGGGATCTTGGACTCTGTTTTCAAACAAATCTCAAATTTAAGCAACACTATGAAACTATTGTAAACAAAGCATATAAGCTTCTTGGTTTTGTAATAAGAAATACAAAACATTTTAAAGAAATAAAATAAAAAATAATTCTGTACAACTCACTGGTCAGACCGATCTTGGAGTATGCCTCAGTTATCTGGGTACCTAAAGCAATGGTGCATATTAATATGATTGAAAGGGTCCAAAAAAGATTTTTAAGATACCAGTACTTAAAAACACATAATGCATATCCTTATATGATCTCCTATAATAGTAAGCTAATTGAATTTAAAATGGTACGATTGAGTGTTAGGCGTAATATGAATGATGTCTTATTTATTTACTACATAACTAACAACTTAAAATATAAGAACTATTCTTTAATTAATCATCTATCATTTGCTGTTCCTAAAATCAATTTGAGAATAAGAAATAACAATCTTTTCCAGTGTTTACCCTCAAGTTGTTCGCCATTTAATAGAATGATGCAAGAATTACAAAAATATGATATAGATCTCTTTAATATTAGTATTCGCCAAATTAAGACTGATTTTGTATCCTTATCTGATTAATCATTTACTTGTTAATCTGTTCTTTTTGTTTTTGATTTTTAATTGTAAGTAGGTGTATTTTATTAAATGTTATTAGTTTTAGTGTGGGTTTAGTTTCATCATTATTATTGGTTTTCCTTTTTCTTTCTGCAAGCCAGTAAGCACTCCCACATATAATTACATTTCAAATGTGTTTGTAAGAGTATAAATAAATAAACAAATAAATAAATAAATAGAAATGCTGTTATTTTCTGTCGACGGTGGCTGAGATATAGATTCGGGAACTGGACGATCAGTCACATATGATGGCGCGAAATCTGTATCAGAAAATTTATCACGATTATAAGGATATATACCCGTTTTTGAAAATCCATTTATTATATTGGAACTTGTAGCTCCTAATGGCAAAGCTGTGGCAACAATTTTTGGTATTTCGTATATGCTAATTGTCTGTCCGGGGCTGTTACGAAGCCATGCATCCTAGGCAGAAGCCAAATACTTCTTGAAAGGTCCAAAGACTGACACGTCTAGTGGCTGAAGTTTGTGGGTGCAGTGTGGTGGTGGGCATGAAAGCATTACCACTTCGTTGTTCTTTGAATATTCTACAGTCTCAATTGATAAATGTGATGAATGATTGTCCAGTAAAAGTACAAAAACAGGAGACTGTTTAGTAGGGCTTGTATGTTTAACGAAATGCTTCATAAAATCATAAAATTCTAAATCAGTCACCCAACCACTTGCATTTCTGCATGCATTCTGGAGGACTGTTTTAAATAAAATAGGGTTTAATTTTTCTGGGAAAGACAAACATGGGTGGTATTGTATTCCCTATTGCTGGTACGGCGGTAATTAGGGTTACATTAGTTCCACGCTCTCCTGAAGTAACAGCACCTATGTTTCTTTTTCCCTTCGCTGCTACTATTTTTGAAGGTTTTGTTACTGTAGACACGCCCGTTTCGTCTGTGATCCAAATTCTTGATGGCGAAAATTTATATTTGTCCATAACGTTGGCAAGTTTTTCGAAAAACATATTAACATTATGTTTATTGAACGAGGTTGCTCTACCTAAGCTTGTCGGTTCTGGTTTTCTTATTGAGAGCTGAGGGTTTCTCTTTAAATAAGCCGTCAACCAGTCCTTTCCTGCCATTTTATTTATCTTCCAAGGTTGAGGAACGTTTAAGTTATATTTTGTTGCACATTCGAAGGCTAGGCGTCTAACATCAATTGGCGATAGACCATAAAAGATGGATGCCAATTTGAGCAAGTAATCTTTAAGAATTTCTTCTTGCTCTAAAGAAAAAACTTGACGAGATGCAACATATCCCATTGTTACTTCGTCTGGTCCATCTCCACTCTTTAATTTTTTTATATATCGGCCCAGTCTCGTTCGATCAATTCCAAATTCACTTGCTGCGGTTCTAATACTTTTTCAACTGCTTTTGCTGCATTAAATAGCTGCTCTTTTGTCGCCTCTCTACGTGTGGTCAACCTCTTGTAAGTACGCATTTGAAAATAAAACAGGAATATAGCAAAAATTTATTTTATACATAAAATAAAACAAATATATGAAAGGGGTTTAGTTGAACCATGTCTCAACTTGCCCCGTTAATTTTGGCTCGACTAACCCCACACACGTTTTTGGAACAATTCAACACATGAAAACATAAAAAATGTATTTAGAACTGTTATTTTTTAACTATTATTAACTTATTATTAACTAAATATTATTAAAATAACACGGTTATGAAAAAATATTGTACTTACTTTGAAGTCCACAACTTTAAAATAACGAAGTAGGACCATTGACATTCAATATCGATTGTTTACTTTCGCGCGCAAAAATAGAAAATTGACGATACCTCCGACGAACTGCTGGCGATCAACTAAATTCATGAGATAAACAAATACGGCCGGTCTACGTAGCTTCGTGTTCACTCGGATTCCTTAAAAAGTGTTAGGTTTTTGTCATATGGTGCGTGGATCAACTAGCCCCGTGGCTCAACTAGCCCCGCCCTACCCTACAGTAAAAATAAAATAAAATTAACCTAGATATACATGCACGCAAATTACAAGTCATTAAGGTTCTGCAACATAGGTTTAGATAGGTCAAGAAATAGTAAAAATAAGAAACAAGAATAGTATTTCTACTTAAAGTGCTCTGAGACTGAGGTACCTGAACATTTTGTCTAGAAGGTGTTTGGTAATTATGTATATTAGCCCTTTGTTGGAAGGCATTAGAATGACAGTGACGGAATATTTTGTAGTGTTGAAACAGAGGCTTACGGTGGTCCCTATAGTCTGCACATGATAAGACTCTAACAGCTCTCTTCTGCAGAAGAAACAGAGAATGTAACTTAGTAGCAGTACAGTAACCAAAGAACAGGATGCCACCACCTTAGGTCCCTTAAGTCCTCGTTAATAACGCTCTGCAGAAGAAATGGATCCTGCCCTGACCAAGATAGAGAAGTGTCGGCTGCAAAAAGGCTAACTTAGCTCCCTTTGAGGTTGAGAGTAGCTAGATCAGTATTAGATTGAGAGTAGGGACCCAATACAGAACCTTGAGAAACCCCATTCCTAATGATCTTAAATCCAGAGGACACCTCAGTTTCGGAAGGGCCTCTAACGCACACACACTGCTGCCTGTTCTCCAGATATGATGCAAACCATTCCAAGGCAGCACCCCTGCAGCCATATATGTTAACTTTTTCCAAAAGCATTTGATTAACACAATCAAATGCTTTGGCACGGTCGCAATACACTGCTTCAGTCAATTGTTTGTAATTAACACTCTCATAAACATGCTCAAGTAATTGGTATGTGGCATCTGTAGTGCTTGTGTTGACTCTGAAGTTTTGAAAATTGTGAAGGTGTTATTATATTCCTATTTGAAAATTCAGTAAAAGGCGAGTCTTGGCCAAGGTCTCCAGTATTTTAGAAACAACTGACAGTAGGGAGATAGGTGGAAAACTTTCCGAACGATTGTCACTTCCTCCCTTGTGAATTGGAATTACCTTTGATGATTTTATTTGATCAGGAAAGATACCTTCAGAAAATGAGCAGTTTATGAGACTGGTTAAAACCTCCATCATCCTAAAAAGTATCTGTCCTAGTAAGTTTGGTGTAATTTGATCCAAACCAGAAAAGATTTTTTTTTAAATGTTTTTAATTACCTCCTCAGGAGCAGTCGGTTTAAATAAGAAACTATTAAGGGGGCTGTTACTTACACATAATTTATTTTGTTGAGGATTAGCGGACAGATGTTTTGTGGCGTTTTGCGTGTGTTTGGTGGTCTGCAGTGTTGCCAGGTCAAAATCATCGCAAGCGGTAGATTTGAAAATAAAACGGTATATTTTTTTTGTATTAAAGATGAAATAAGTTTATTAAATACATCGTTTTTTATTGTAAAATCTAATATACACAAAAATATGGTTGAGATCAAAAAAGTTTTATTGGCAAAAATAAATATCCAACTAAAGTTCATTAAGGTTATACATAGTTAAATGCTAAATCATAAAATCTTAGGCGGTGACGAATTTGTCTATACCTACATATAAACAATCTGATTAAAAGTCCATAGTTTAATCTGAATCAGAAAATTTTTTTGTACAGATTTTTTGTACATGTTATTATTATTATGATATGACGACAATTCTTGATCAATGTTTAAGTTAAAGCATACACTGTTTATGTATTCTTTTGAATGCATCAGACCAACAATACTGTTAGTGGATAGTTTGTTTCTCTGTTTTGTTTTTAATAAAATAATCTGTGAAAATTTCCTTTCTGCATCTGCAGATTAATAAGGCAAAATAAAAATATTAAAAGCAAAATTTGCGAGCAGAGGATATACCGGGGTACCATCAGCATACTGCTCAGTTTGAACATTTATCCAAAATGATGTTAATGATGTTAATGGCGTTTTAGAAAAATCCGAATTTTTCAGTATTCGAGATTCGTTGTCAATTTTTTGAAAATCATTTTCTAGTACTAACTTTCGAAAATGTATTATTATTTCTTCTGTGCCTTCAAAAATACATTTAGGTTTTATTAATGACATGTTATTAAATATTATGTCATCAAAATCATATATATCTTTTAGCAACTTGTAATGTTGCCTCAATGTAAATATCCAGACAAGGTACGCGAAGAATGTGGTATTTTTCTGCAGACCAATTGTCATTTAAAATGTATTGTGTTGTCTTTGCTCCAAAATATAAATTTTAAATTGGCTTGTAGTTGTCTGGATTTTTAACGTTGATTTTATGCAGATAATAGCTATCTGAAATATGCTTTTTTAAGGAAAGAATCTAAAGGAGTTTTGAAAACATTGCACATTCGAGAATGAAGATTATAAAGTTTGGGCTCGATAGACTGCATTTCTTTATTAAAATTATTAAATAACGGTAATATATGCTCTAAAAATAACAAGAAAGTCAAAGTTAGCGGATCTTGTAAAGTATTTAAAATTGTCTCTGCTGATTGTAATTTGTCAGTTGTAACTGCGTCGACAAATTAAAGTTTTAGAGGATTGTATTGCTTCATTATTCTGCAAACAACAGCTTCCAGAGACAACCAGCGCGTTTGTGCTGGCCGAAAGAGTATTTTGCGATTTTTTTAGGAATTTCTACCCTTTTGGGACTATTATCAATATAATTATAGTCCTATGGTTGGAACATTTAGTGTGACACTCAAATTACGAAATAGTTTTACTTAAACAGTTTTTAAAACCTGTGTTATAATCTTCTCTCAAAGATCCTAACATCGTTAGCGTAACACGTATCGAGAGTAAAAATAAAGAGTTTTGGTTAGTGGTAGAACTCTCGTAATTTGAATATAATTATAGATATCCCTCAAACAATCCTCAACAGCTCTTGGTAATTTTAAACATGCGTTAGATGCAGATAAAGCAAACTAAATTCGGATCTTTATCAGAACTAAAATTATACATGCACCTATTAATATTATAATACATTTAGAAAAATTGTTTTTTTTTACAATATTCTATGTACCTTATTGTTACCTGTTGTAATATAAGCTCACTTAGAATTTAAATTATATACAAATTAAACGTATATTTAATTTGGTAGTTATAAGAACCAAATTAAAAAATGCTACAAATCTTGCCTAAAAAGACCGACAATTTGTCTATTGACGTACTGACTATTATTTGTCATGCGCGAAAATGAGGGCATTCAGCACCTGCCTTTTTTTTTAAGATACAGGGGAATCACCGAAGTGTAAAGTAGGTTATTAAAACAGACCGTTTAGTTTGGTTGTCATCTATTAATTAATTCGTGTTTGATTATAATATATATTATAATCGTTACATGTATTCAATATTGCTGTGGTAGCAATGTTCCACTTAAGCTATTGCCTAAACATTCAACAAATATTAGAATAACTAATATTGTACAGTGTGTTCCCTACACCTACCCTTTCTTAGAGAATGGACTTCACTATGGCCACTAGTAAAGGAAATTCTGATTGTAAAAGCTAAAAACTGATAAGTCAAAGGTGAGAATACAACATATTTATACAATCTTAAATAATTACACAATTAAAACAAAACCAAACCATTTTTAAAGTAAATAAATTCCCATATTTTAAAACGAATGGAACGTTCCCAATAGTAAAATAAATAAAATATTTATTGACCTACAATGGTATGCTAAACTAATTACCCAAATATAAAATTATAAACAATAGAAATAGCTAAATATAATTGTTTACATTAACCATTAACTAATAAGTATAACACTATTTTGTTGAGTTGCACTTTGGTGTCTATTGCACTTTGTCTCCTTAATTCTACACTGATACTTAAACTAAACAAAATTTACACCTATAATATGCTGAAATAAACATTTTTACAGCGTGTTATTATATGGTTTTAGACGATTTTTATGTACCGTAATTTGCTTGCCTTTATCATTTTTAATATCGCAATTAACACCATTTACCTTGACAACAGTATAAGGAACCACGGATCTCATTTTTGTCGTCCTTCGTTCGTAAGTAATACAAGATCACATGATTTAAGTAATTCTTTTGAGTTTTAGTCTCGCAAATAGCTTTGCGATTTTCCTTTGCCTTTTCCAAATACTCTTTAGATCTCTTATGCGCAACTTGCAACCTATACCTAACTTCTTGATCATACGCATCTATATTATAAAGAGGATCTACGCATGATCCGTTTAGGTTTTCTGGTATATTAACTTTTCCACCAAACACTAACTCGAAAGGTGTATAGTAATGATATGTACTGGGGGTTGTGTTGTAACAAAATGAGAAAACTTGTGTCCATATATCCCAGTCTGTACACGCATCACACATCGCAGAACACGATGATTTTTTTCACATCCGCCTATAGATTGACTATGACAAAGTTTACTGAATAAAATACTTAAATAGTATTTTATTCAGTAAACTTTGACTATGATATGCGGTGAACATGTTATGCGTAATGTTGAGTAGTTTAGAAAGGCTTTGAAATAGTTCATTCTTATATTCTGTCCCCAAATCTGTCCTGATGATTTTCATGGGTCCATATACAAGAATAAAATTTTCAAAAATTGCTTTAGCAACTGTGGACACTTCTTTCTTTATTGGGTATTGGTTGTATAATGACGTATTTAGTTAGTTCGCATTGTATTGTTACAGCATAAGCATTTCCTAAATTCGACTTTTGGAATGGACCTATAGTATCAACACAAACTATGTCAAATGCTTTTTTAGGCGTTGGTGTCAACACTAGAGGCTCCATATGACTCGCGGTTGCTTTATTTATTTGACATTTGTCACAATTTTTCGAAACATTCGCAACTTCATGAGACATTTTTCTCCATTTAAAAGAAGACTTTAACTTTTTAAGCAAACGTTTTTGTCCACAGTGACCTCCGAACAAGGGGTCGTCATGAAATTTTTTAATTAATTCGTTTCTTTTTTCTTTGCTTGTGATCAATTCCTGAGAATTGCAAAGCACAATTGTAATATTTTGTGTTATTTCATTAACTTTTTTTTTAAAATCATTTATAGTGCACTTTGTAAATAAATTATCATTCATATATAATTTAATTTTTGAAAACTTGCAATCACCAGCCATTTTTTCTAGCTGAGACAATATTTGCTCTAATGCAAAATTATCGTTAATGATTTTCAGTTTACCTTGAGCGCTCCTTTTTTCCTTTATAACTTATTAATATCCTATATAATATCTTATATAATTTTCATAAATTTTAAATTTCAGTAATGGTAATTTAATGACGTCAACGTTATTTAAGGTCTCAAAAATTTTAGGTTTAAGAATATTCTCATTGCTGGTTGCATTAAGTTTTTTATTCATTGACCTTGTTATAGCAAAAACAGAACTTACACAATACATTTCTTTAAGACTATTGATGCTTATTCTTGACAATGCGTTCGCACTGACATTATCCGTACCTTTAATATATTCAATATCAAAATTAAACTCTTCTAAATCTAAACGCATTCGTGTTAATTTAGAACTAGGATCCTTCATAGAAAATAATTAAACTAATGGTCTGTGGTCAGATTTGACTAAGAATTTTCGACCATATAAATAGCACCTGAAATACTTAATAGCCCAATGAATTGCTGTGAATTCTTTTAAAATTGTTGGTTTATGGGATTCTCCTTTCGTGAAACTTTTGGAAGCATATGCAACAGGGAGCTCAATTCCATTATTATTTTGATATAGCACGGCACCGCATGCAATGTTTGATGCATCGGTCACCAATATGAATTCTTTGGAAAAATCTGGGTATTGAAGTATTGGATGACTAATTAAGGAATTTTTTAGAAGATTGAATGAATTGTCGCATTCATCTGACCATTCGAACTTAGCGTTTTTCTTTGTCAGCTTGTTTAGTGGATATGTAATAGTTGCAAAATTAGGAATAGAGCGGCGATAATAGTTGCAAAATGCGACGAATCGTTTGACCTCGTTCGATGAAAGTGGAGTTGGGTATTTGCTGACTATATCATATTTTGATTCGTCGGGCAAAATACATTTGTCTGTTATTTTATATCCCAAAAAAGTTACCTCCTTTATGAAAAAATTACATTTTTGTGGATTTAATTTTAAACAATATTTCCTGCAAGTGCTAAAAACATCCCTTACATTTTTTAAATGATGATCCTCAGAACAGCCAATTACAATTAGATCATCCATGTACAAAAAGGCCTTTTCTGAAGTGATACCTGCAAAAGCTATAGACATCATTCTTTGAAAACTGTTTGGACTAACGGATAATCCAAACGGAAGTCTTGTGAATCTAAAAGAACCTGCATCGCTGCTAAAGGAAGTAATGTCTCTTGATGTTTCATTAAGAGGAATTTGATGAAATCCAGACATAAGATCTACTACCGAAAACCACTTAGCTCTGCCAAGCTGATACCAAATATCGTCAATACGAGGAAGAGGAAATTTATCTGCCACAAGGGCCTTATAAACAGAACGAAAGTCTATACATAATCGCCAAGCTTTTTTACCGTCTGCGCTTTTTGTAGGTACTAATAATACCGAACTATTATATTCCGACACCGATGGCTCGATAATGTCATTACGTAGCATTTTCTGAACTTGCATATTTATTTCATCTTTTAAAACTTGTGGTTGTCTATAATTTTTTATATACACGGGTTTATTACTACATACTTTTAAATCTTGCTTATAAAAATTATTTACCGTTAACTTATCCGTTTTTAAAGCAAATATATCTGAATATTCCTTGCACAACTCGAATAGATCAGTCCTAACAAAATCTGGTACATCCTCATTAATTTCAGACATAAGTTGAGTATGTCAGTTTTTAGTTTCCGCTTCAATTTTATAAATATTAAATTCGTGTAAGCTAATTGTTTCCAGCTGTGGTAATTCAATATGTAAACTACTAGAGGTTGTGTTTATTATTTTGACGAGTGGGTTTTCTTTCGATACAATTGTTCTTGCGATAAACACACCTGACACAATTTCCTTATTAATCACCACGGCATCCGATTTCAAACTTTTTAATTGATCAACATGTCTAATTACTTCGCACCTAGGTGGAATATAAAGAATATTATTTTCTAAACTATCAAAAATAGGAATAATTTTTATTGTACCATTTTCTAATTTTAAAGCCATGGTCCACTGCGAATAATCTATGACAGCATGATATTTAACCAAAAAATCTCTCCCCAATATTCCATCACTGGGTATTGGAAAGTCATCATTAACTATGTGAAATTGATGATTAAGTGCAAATTGTTCAATAAAAATATTTGTCTTGGTAGTTCCTAAAGCATTTGTTATTTTATTAGTTACCCCTATTATTTTACTTGGATTGGAAGAATTTAACCGTTGATCAAGTCGTACCTTTGTTTTCTTAAAGACCGATATATCTGCGCCTGTGTCTACTAAAAGAGTCTTTTATTACAATATGCAAAAAAACAAAATTTGACAAGGACAAGTTAAAGGAATATACGTTTTTTACTGATTCATCATGTCCCCCAACACACGGTCCTGCTGGGGGTCCATTTGGTTTCCCGAATCGTTTTTGTTGGTCATAACGCGCACGTTATTTCTGGACGAGTTATTGTTATCATTGGAATAGTTATTTCTGTTATAGTTATTATTTCCCCAATTATTATTGAAATTATTACCTCCACGGGTATTGTTATTAAAATATCCACGATTATTATGGTTGTTGTTACCATTTCCACGATTGCTATTGTTGTTAAAATTTCCAAGATCGTTATAATAATTATTGTTAAAATATTCACGGTTATTACCCCTATATCTTCCCCGATTTTGATAATAGTTATTATTATCCTGTTGGTTTTCAAAATAATTTCTCGGGCTGTAATTTCTTGGTTGGTTAAAACGCGTAGAATATCTGTCCGTCCTGAGATGAAAGATACCACTGCTCTTGCTTGCGGCCGGTGAGGAATTAACAAATTTCGTCATGACCTCCTGAGTGGTAGAAAAAGTCCCGGCTTCCATGAAAACTCATCATTGGTCTTTCATTATTTGCATTTTGAGTAAGTGCACGAATTGTAGCTTCAACCGTGTAATTTTCAGCCACTTCAGAAGGTACTCCTTCATTTACATATGCTTGCCTTAATTTACCTGCCAACTCCTCAATTTCCGAAGCGTAGGTTACTCCATCTTTATTGTTTTGTTTACAATTTGATAGTTTTGCTGCTAATAAACGAGTACTTTCTTTCTTTATTCCCGTCCTAAGTTTAAGTATTATTTTGTCTAGAGTTCCCTCATTAGTTATTAAATCTCTAGCTTTACCTGTCAGACGTGTTTTTACTAACGCTACCGCATTATCACGAAAGTCATTTGAGTTTTGTTTTAGCAACTCTACCGCATCTAAAAATGATCTAAGGTTATCAGGTGAACCATCAAACGAGCTCGGAAGAAGCTTGCTTGCAAAGGTTAAAAATTCAATTGGCGTTAAAGGCATTGTTTCCGTTTCAGTGTTTACCTCAAGATTTACTTTTTCTTCTTCGTCTGTATCGTTTGATTGTTCCTCCTCAACAAATTCCTCGACTACGACCGATGGATCTATTTTTCCAGATATATTAACGGGTACTTTATAATTTACTTTTAAAACCGTAAACGCTCTAATTACTATATCCCTAACTTTATTAAATTGTTTTTTGCAAAGGCTCTGCTCTAAGAGATCGAAAGAGTCCCAATGGTTGGCAAGAAAAACGCTGAATTCATTTAATAACTTAACTAACTGATCGCGCACATCATCATGTATAACTTTATTTTTAGGTGTCTTCCTTTTTAAAACTCGTTTCACTTGATTTACGATATCCCCATATTGTCTTACTAAAAATAAATTTACTATTTCATTAGATGTCTGCATCTATTTTATATACATGTTACAATATAAGGATATTTATATTAAATTGATGATAGGCAGCTAAATGATATAGGTACACAAAAAATCGACTTAGGCCGTCGTCCCACCAAAGATACACGACAGCGACGCCACATCTCCGCGATGTCGCCAGCGTGTATCTTTCGTGTCGAACCCATGTTTTAAAATTATTTTGTTCCCACCAACGCTCCGCCGAAGACACATCCAAAAGCGTGTCGCCGTCGTGTTGCCGGGAGACTGGACGTGTCAGTTGCGAAACAACATTCAAGCTGTGTGTCTTGGCATTTTTTTTCATTTATCGAAGTGCTGTTTTTTTTGTTTATTATGGCACAACAAAATGCTGAACTGGACTTTAATTCAAAATTAGTAGATGCTGTAGAAAAACATGCTTGTTTATATAATTATAAGCTATCAGAATATTCGCGAAAAGATTTGACTGAAAAAGTTTGGGCAGCAGTAGCCAAGGAAGTAAACAGCGCAGGTAATTCAGGCTTTCACGATAAAAGAAACAAAAGTTATATATTTATACACAGCCCAAATTTTTTTTTAAGAAAAGTTTTTTTGCAGGCTGCCCTGTATAAGCAATTTTTGTATCAAAAAATCCGCAATAAAAATAAAAATCGGGCATTTTTTCGATTTAAAAAAATTATAGATCCCAAATTTTAATTTTTGGATTGTTCTTTTTATCGTGACAGCACTGTATTTTGTAAAAAATTAAAATTACAAAGGTTCTAAACATTAATGGTATATTTCCATTACCAAGGTAGAGGTACTTGTAGAAAGTACTGAGATAAATATTCTCTTAAGTTTTGTGCATTCGACCTCTCAGATAAAGTAATTAATTCTTGGTTATTGGCAAACATATCAGCTGGTCTGTCATTAATATCTTCTGCCCCTTCATCATCTGCATCATACTCTGTATAGCGTCTTCCTTCTTTTTTACGAATATAGTTATGAAGAATGCAAACTGAACGAACGATACGATTTACAGATTTCACTGTTTTACAACGAATCGCAGTTGATAACACCTGAAATTTTGCAGTCATCATGCCAAATGAACATTCAACAGATTTGCGACCCCTTCTTAATCGGTAATTAAATATTAGATTTTTGTTATTTAGCCTTCTTTTCGGATATGGTCTCATAAGATATTTCTGAAGCGGAAATGCTTCGTCAGCAACAAAGTAATGCGGGAAATTTTGACCAGTTTCATCAAGAGGCAGGGGCATTCGCGATGCTTTAAAAATTCCATCATCACTATTTCTTCTAGCATAACCAGTTTCTATCATAATAAAATTCCCATCAGCATCACTGCAAGCCATCAAAACAAGCGAGTGAAATGATTTATAATTAAAATTTTCAGAGCCAGTTTTAGGCATTTTTTGTATTCTTATATGTTTTCCATCGATCGACCCCAGGCAGTTAGGCAGGTTCCATAATTTATCGTATCTATCGGCTATGATTTTCCATTGATCTTGATTGGGAATTGGCATATATTGGTTATGGAGACATTCCCAAATAGCATCTGTTGTTTCAAAGATAATTTTTGCGATGGTGCTTTGTCCTGTTGTAAAATAAAAGTGGAGTGAATTAAACGTACATCCCGAGGCAAGATATCTGAAAAAAAAAACAAAGAAAAAACTCAGGTTATGTGATGAAGACGAATGCTCCGGACTCTGATTCACAAGGGAATATACCATCACCAGTTGCCAGAGATTCGGAAAATCTCGAAAGTGAAAATGAATCTGAATCCGAAAATACGGAGATCCAAAATGAAATTGCAGTGGAAGATACTGAACCTGATATGACGAAACAAATAGAACCACAGCTTAGAACAAAGGGCACTAAAAAAACAGCTATAAATAAAGCTAAAAAACGGAAATCCGAGGCACTTGATCCCGATAAAGCATTTGTAGAGTTTTGTGAAAGTCGTAAAAACAGAGATGAAACCAAGGACCCAAATAAAATGTTTTTATTAAGTTTACTACCAGAAGTAAACCAGATGAACCCTCAACAAACCAGACGATTTAAAAGAGACGTATTGGGTCTTATTGACAACATTTTAGATAATACGTCTTCAGGTGCAACATCCAATGCTAATCATGGACAATCGGGTACATTCTACACTAGTACAGGGCCATCCACATTATCATCTCTTCACAACTACAGTATAAATTCCTGGATGCACGTAGTACTGACAATGAATGGTATAGCAGAAGCACAAGCGCACCTTTAGCTTCAACCTTTAGCTTCCCCTACCGGTATCCAGGTCGAAAATCGGTGGCCAAACCACACTAGCACAACACATTCGCAAGAGTTCCAGAATCCAACCGGAAATCGAGTTTAAAATAAGTGGCTTTAATTAAATTTCAACACATTTACGTGTTTTACCAAATTAAATACTTTAACTTTGTATTAACCGTAATAAAAAGATTAAAGTTTGGTCTATATTATTATTTATATTTTCTTTAACAGCTCTTATCGTTGATCGTTGATGAATAATTTGAAATGGCATATTTTCCCATTAAATAAGTACGTTATATATATATACATTATTATAAGAACGTACATTTATAAAAAAAAATAGCAGAAAATTTGTTTGACACTAAAACGTAATGGATCAACTGCACGTTAAAAATCATGTACCTTAGCGTAATTAACAGCCGTTCTTCAACACTCACACTTTTTCGATAATTTGTATCATTTTTTTGAATGTAAGGTCTAACTTTTTCGACCAATTCTAAAAAGAACTCCTTTGACATTCGGTAAAAAGATTTAAATTTTAATGGATGTCTGTGCAGCTCCTTAGCAGCAACAAACATTTTTTTTTTATTTTTCTCAATAAAAGGATGCACCCACCATTTTCTTTTTTTTTGCCTTTTTATTTTTTTTTCTATTCCGCAAATACCAATACATTGCAACTATATCCTCGTCTTCACTCTATGACATTTTGAACTAAACTGAACAACTAAACGTAGGAAACACGAAACGCGTATCTTTGGTGGGGCCACTGCATGTCGTCTGAATGTGTCCAGGCGAAATCGTATCGCCTTCGCGTCGCCGTCGCGTATCCAAAGATACACGACAGCGACGCCACATCTCCGCGATGTCGCCAGCGTGTATCTTTCGTGTCGAACCCATGTTTTAAAATCATTTTGTCTCCACCGACGCTGCGCCGAAGACACATCCAAATGCGTGTCGCCTTCGTGTTGCCGGGAGACTGGACGTGTCAGTTGTGAAGCAACATTCAAGCTGTGTGTGTTGGCGTTTTTTTTCATTTATCTTTTTATTTTTTAAGTTTTGTTTTTTTGTTTATTATGGCACAACAAAATGCTGAACTGGATTTTAATTCAAAATTAGTAGATGCTGTAGAAAAACATGCTTGTTTATATAATTATAAGCTCAGAATCAGAATATTCGCGAAAAGATTTGACTGAAAATGCTTGGGCAGCAGTAGCCAAGGAAGTAAACAGCGCAGGTAATTCAGGTAATTTTTCTCAATAAAAGGATGCACCCACCATTTTCTTTTTTTTGCCTTTTTATTTTTTTTTTCTATTCCGTAAATACCAATACATTTTGAACTAAACTGAACAACTAAACGTAGGAAACACGAAACGCGTATCTTTGGTGGGGCAACTGCATGTCGTCTGAATGTGTCCAGGCGAAATCGTATCGCATTCGCGTCGCCATCGCGTATCTTTGGTGGGACGACGGCCTTACATTATATTTATTACTGTTACACTGGAACCCACAAAACTTATTACTTCCATTTTCCATTTACGCCTTCTCACTATAGTTTATTATATATTTCGATTGTCTTTACATTGCCGGATTCACGGTGACTTTACTCAAGTCTGCGTTCGACACGTATGTAGATACCTGTGCAGTCAAATGTCTTCGGGCTTGTTTTTTCATCCTCTTATGATAAGCTCTAAGTAACCTCATGACTATAGGATAGCAAACAAACATGCAAGGATCAGGTACATAACTACTTTGACATCCTTAGTAATATTATACTCCTGTTCTTGCACAATAAAATTAAAATTTACAACGCCATTTTCTTGTACTTTTTGCTCTGTTGATTTTGATTGACTAATATTGCTGATAAACTGATCAGATTGTTTTAATTGTACCCATAATTTACCGACGCACACTCGATTTTACCACTTCGCCTTTAACTTCCCTAAGTCTTTTTTAACAGGATCGCCATGTAAAGTAGGTTATTAAAACACACCGTTTAGTTTGGTTGTCATCTATTAATTAATTCGTGTTTGATTATAATAATCGTTACATGTATTCAATATTGCAGTGGTAGCAATGTTCCACTTAAGCCATTGCCTAAACATTCAACAAATATTAGAATAACTAATATTGTACAGTGTGTTCCCTACAGAAGCGAAAATCTCGAGTACGTAATCAACAGAGACGGTAAAAGAACATTGTAATTATTCCTATTAATTATTATTTTGTGATGTTTCCTTTTTTGTTTGTAAATTAATTTAAAAATTGACTGTAGGAGCAAAAGTTTTAACGGTAGATATTAATAGCTTAGCGGTAGAGCGGTAGCCATAGCATGAAAACGGTAGACCTGGCAACGCTGCTTATAGCATAACAAAGGCTACCTAATTTAAATGCCAAATAATTGCAATGTGTCTCCCATGAAAGAGCGCCATCTAGCCAAGAAACTTAATGGTTTGTTGACGTTGCAAGAAACTACCATTATTGCTCAAATGCATGTCAAGTTCAAGATTTAATTGACCCCGATGAATGCAAAAAACCATATAATTTGTTTTCTTGGTATTAACAAACAGTTCATTTAGAGTAAACCAGTTATTTAGCTCGTGCAATGCTTTGCCCGCCGCGTGACTATACAATAAATCTGTAGGCAATGCATTTACAAATATAAGAAACAACACAGGCCCGAGCACCGAAGCTTGAGGTACTCCCAAATCAGTGTGAAGATTGTTTGAACAATATGAACCTAATTTATTCCTTATTTCCACGTATTGTGTCCGAAATGCTAAAAAGGAGTCGAACCAATTTAAGACGACACCTCTAATGCCGTATGACTCCATCTTGCACAACAAAGCATCATGGCTGACACAGCCAAAGTAACTTATTTGAAAAAAGAGGTTTTTAAATGTATAGAAATTATAAAAAATTGATGTCTATTGTAATAGACGCAGTGACTGAAAGAGTTAAGACACCCAATAAAAAAATCGTCCACGCGTGTATACTATTTATGTTAATAAAATTACTTATTTCAGGGGAACGAAACAAGTACGGACCAGGCGTATATTTCAGCAAACGCCCCCAAGACGCGATGAGGCATTCGAATAAAAAACTTGGCCCCTTTAGAGCCATGTTTATGGTGGATCTTTTAGTCGGAAAAACCCTGGTTGTTGATGGGGAAGTTTTCTTACCCCCACCGGGATATGACACCGTCATGGCTCATAATGGGCAGACATATATTAAGTACTTCGATAACTCTGAGTTCTATCCCAGTTACGTTACGTATTATTTTAGCACAATAATACAATAACTAATTAAATTACTGAATTCATTTAGTTCTAAAAATGAATTTGCAGAACCAATTGATTTAAACTTGACATGATTAATTAACTTTTTTTTAATTTTAATTAATCATATCGATAAAATATCTACTTAATATCATTTGATCAATGAGGGAAATTTGTAGTAAGTAACATATTTTTGTCTAAACTCGTAAAAACAGACAATTTTTTTCGCAAATGTTTGATGACATTTGCGTAACGATATTCTACACCATATTTTGATATTTGATATTAAGTTTGTAATTGATGATTTTATGACCGTATCATTTAGGATTCTAAATGAAAAAAACCAAGTTTACGAAAAAATTACTTTTACCCGACATGGTAGGAATTAAAAGAATCTCTAGATCTTATATTAATTATCATTTGTTGGACGAAAGTACATGTGTTATTGAGCCTTCTTCTGTTTTCCTTCATAATTTTCAAGAGCTCATATTTCTTGTACTTTTTCATGACTGATTTTTCAACAACGTGTATATTGTATATACGATTCTACGTAAGTATTTGTTTTTTATCGGTGCTATGTTACTTGAATTAGTTTTAGTTAATTCTATGGTATCGGATAAATGATTATTATAATAATAATAATTATTATAATAGTAATAAGGCAATCTAGTTGTCATATATTGGGTGGTCTGCCAATGGACAGATGGCAAAAACATTCCGGAAAACGTAAAAGGGTTAATAATTCTATCTGTTTGTTTCAATTCTGCTTCTTTTGTCGGTAAACGTTTACTCATATTCAATTTATTCATGTTAATATTACAAATATAATTTGTAGGGTTATTTTTTATATTATAATTTTCAATTGTTACCATAAATATTAGAAAAAACCTAAAACAATAGTTGATTGAAATCTTCTCGATTACCTTTGGGAAATAATGTTAATCTTATTATTGTTATTAATTCTTAGACAAAAAAGTGATAAATGACGAAACGCAGTATTGTGAGTTTTAAATCACCACCACGTAGGACGAAAAAATTGTCTATGAAAAAGTATTTTTTCTTTTGTTGTAGTACTTTAATAATTTTAGAATAAAACTTTTAAAAAAAGTTTTTTTTTAAATTTTTGATTTTATTCGAATATTGAATATTTAGAATTTTCAAACGGTTCCGTGATTTTTTTTGGACGACACAATTAAAATCTAATTTCTTTCCTCTAATAAAAATAATAAGATTATATCCGAGGGTGGATCAAATATTAACCGACTTTTTTTTTAATTTATTGCAAAAAGTTGTCAACAAAAAAGAAATAACATTGATAAATAACATCCCTTTTGAATACACTTTTCCCATCGAATTGGAAGTTTTTTCATGCCCGTTTCGTAGAATGAACGAGGTCGGCTCTCTAGCCATTTACACACGAAGCTTTCGACCTGCTGGTTGCTGCTGAATCGCTGTCCTCCAAACTCTTCTTTCAGAGGCCCGAACAAGTAGAAATCACAGGGAAAGAGGTCCGGACTGTAGGGAGGGTGTTCCAAAGTAGTCCACCCCAATTTGAGTATTATTTTTTGTTGTGTTATTTTGGCAGTGTGCGGTCTGGCGTTATCTTGGAGTAGGAGCACGTTTTTTACACTGCAACCACGTCTGTTTGATAGGAAAGACTGTCGCAATTTTTCAAGAAGGTCGGAATAGTAGGCTGCATTGATCGTTTTCCGATCGTGAAGGATGTCGATATGGAGGATTCCTCTATAATCCCAAACGACAGGTGCATTTGTTCTCCGCCACTCCATACTCGCTCTTTTTGACTCTGGAGTGTAGTGATGGCATCAGGTTTCATTGACAGTCACTATGCGTTGCAAAAAATCATCTTCTTCATTTTTGAATCGAGCCAAAAGACGCTCACATACTTGGAGCCGATAATTTTTCTGTTCCGCAGTCAGCAACCTTGGAACCCACCTAGCACCAAATTTTTCGAAAACACAAAGAATTTTTGATGATTCACTGGACGCTTACATAACTGATTCCAAGATTTTGACAGATTTCCTGCACTGTAGTACGGCGGTTTTTCAAAATAAACTTCTTGACAGCGGCTACGTTCAAATTTGTGATGCTTGTCCGTGGGCGTCGTGGGTGGGAGCTATTTCCAACGTTGACACAGCCTTCCCGAAATTTTTTGTGCCACTCTTTCACTTGAGTTTTTGAGAGAGTCGATTCCCCAAACTGAGAGTTCAATCTATTCCAAATTTCGATGGGCCCGACATTTTCTTCCGCAAGAAACTTGATAATAATGCGTTGGGCAACACGCGGATGGACTTTCTGTTCACTCATCGCAAAGGAGACTAAATTACTGAGAAGTAACAACAGTCGGTATTGCAGAAAAGTTCCTTAGGCTTCCAGCCAACACTCCACGAGATGGCATTTCGATCAATGACATACATAAATTACAGTGACTAAAGGTCGGTTAATATTTGATCCACCCTCGTATTAAAAGAGAACTGTTTTCCAAACTGCATATGGCGAAGGGAAATCCAGACGATCCTGATAATTAGAGTCCAATTTATCTTTTTCCTATAGTCTCAAAAGTTCTGGGGAAACATCTGTCAGATGAAATAATAAGGTATTTTGACGAAAATAATTTATTCAATGAGGATGAACAACGCAGGGTATACTGCATAATGATGGTTTAGATACTTTCATTGGGAATGCTACGATACAGTCTTGTTTTGTGATGATACTAAGGCATTCGATTGTGTCAGCTATCAGATACTTTTAGAGAAGCTTCGATTCTATTACTTAAAGGATAAAAGCATTTAAGTTTTAGAATCACATATTTACTTAACTAACAGGTACCAAAGAGTCCGGTACTAGGTTAATCAGGGCGGCATTGTCTAGTTAGAAAAATTGGTGTACCAGGGATCGATTCTCAGTTCAATACTATTTTAAAGTTATATACTCTAAGATACTCTTTTTGCTAATCACCCTAAAATCTCTGATATTGGGATTCGAGACTTCTGTGTTGGGATCACTGGAGTAGTTCTTAATCTAAGAGCCTGGCGCATTGAATGGGTTGCCTTAAAACATAGCAAAAATCAATCAATACCAATATTCTGTTCACTAATCTGGTAGAGAGTGTGTCTCGGGAAATAATAAGCATGCATATTTTGCAACTTTTTAACTATGTATGGTTTTGAGCGGACTTGGATTCAGGAATGCCTTCAATAGGAACCACATCTCAAAGGTTGGGAATACTTACACTTCCTTTCCTTTATATCTTTACTTATTGTGTGTTATAAGGTACTTGCCTCAATTTTCTTCCCTTAGTAAGGTGGATAATTTTTTCTTACTCTTTAGGAATGGAAGGATTAGAATAATTTATGAAAAATATATAACTATGGTTATAGTTATTTTTATTATATGTTTTGGTTTGATAAGCACCCTAATTGGAAAAATAACAATACAGTGGCCCCTCGAGATACGAGTTTAATTAGTTCCGTAACCTTGCTCGCATTTCAAAGCAATTTTAATCATTAAAATTAATTGAAATTCTATTAAACCGTTCCAGCTACCTAAACACCAACTCTCAATTAAGTGCTTACAGAAGCGCTTAATTTTCGTCATTAGTCTTTGCTTTTTTTGTCACGCTTTGCTCATTTTCACATGCAGTCGTTTAAAAAAACCGTCCAAGGAGTTTTGTTTCTTTCTCCCTTTTAAGATATTGCGGAAATGAGTTTGGCAAGTTTCGTTGAACAACTCCGATGCACGACCAGTTGCAACTTTTTCAGGGTGATTTTTATTCACGAACTCTACGACTTTCTCACACCGAGATCTCCTTCATTTGTGGCTCCTCCACTAAACTAATTTTTCGTTGAACTTTCGTTCATGCTGCTGCGAATGTCGATCGTGTAACTCCTTAGTTGTCAGCACCTGAGACTGTTCCTCAATGAGTTCGTTTAGATCTCTCTCATCCCATGACTCATGAATTTGTCCAGAGAAACAATCTCCTCTATCTCTGACACTTCGGGATCCAATCCTTCAAAGCCCTTTCTAGCTTCTTCTTAACAGCTTCTTTCATGCAGAGGTTAAGATCCTTGTTGTAATACCCAGCCAGGCTTGATCAATAACTTTTAGACGCATCACGATGTTAAAGTGGTCTTTCAAGAATTTTCGAAAGGTAAGGTGTTCCCTTTGGGATTAAGGGTTGTGTTCTCTACCGCCTCAAAGCAGCTTCGAAAAAAGTGCAGTTCTATCCTGCAACCTGCAGGATAGAAGTGGTGTTGGATGGTAGGTAGAGAACCTTTATAAACTTGAACTCTTTGAGTAAATCATCTTCAAGATTTGGTGAGTTAGCCGAAGCATTGTCGAGGACGAGAAGGGTTTGCTTAGCCTGTTTTTTTGTAGATATTTAACAGACGAGCCAAATACCAGGTTTATCCGCTCAAAAATTTTCTGAGAACCCATACCTTCTAATTTGCCCTCCACAACTTGCAGTTTTTCTTTTAAAGTCTTATGTGACTTAAAGGCTCTGATATTTTCCGAATAGTGTACTAGCAGAGGCTTGATTTTGCAGTCGCCACTCGCATTGGTGCATAGTGCTAGAGTTAATCTATCATTCATGGATTTGTAACCTGGCATTGTTTTTTCTGCCGTTATGTAAGTCCTATTCGGCATCCCTTTACAGAAAAGCCCTGTACATGACAGCTGAAGCCTGTGAAGTGAGTCTTTCTTCAGACATGCTAGCACGCAACCAAGCTTTCAAACAACGGAGTGCTGAAAACTTCTTTCAGCAGAAGGTTTACTTCTGATTCTGATCAGCGCCTAAGTTAATGGAAAAGCAACTTCATTACATTACTTCTCCAAAACTTTAGATTGCTCCAGATTGAGACATATTTTCTTATGCTGATCAGACCACCATTTTGATGCACCCTCTCCTTATAATCTTCATCCAAATCAACAATATATCTCTTATAAATCATTTATACCGCTCTCCAAGAACTTTGGCTGGTTTGTTGGATGCTTTTTCCGACGAAAACCATGTATACTTTTTGGGGAGTCCTAATATATTCTTCAATCTTCAATGTATTTTTCAAGCTTCGGTATACTGATTGAGATTGATTGACGGAGTTTGAAGAAGTAAAATGAAAAATTTTCCGACTGTAGGGATCGCCCCTTCGCTCTCCCGTCTAGATCCGCCCCTGTTTTTGTTCGCACAGTAGAATAAAAATAAACTAAAAGACTATTGAATTATTCATAACTGTAAACCGCCTATACCGTAGATTCGCTAAGACAAAAATTTGTCACAATTTTTTTCCAATAAAATGTGTATATTTTATGGAATTAATTTGGTGTCATTCCCGGATATGACGTTACATCAAAAAAACTCTCTCTTAAGTCAAAGACTCTCTAAATCTCTGTGAATAAAAGAACATTGCACCAATTTTTTTGTAAATATGTACTACATCTTGTGATTTAACCTGAATAATTATGTTAATTTGTTGTTGCAGGTTCTGCTTAATGTCCTATAATAAGATAATTATTATCTAGTGAATTTCATGTGATATTAGACATATTTAAGAAAGACAATTTGCCATTGGAAATTACTGATTTTCAATAAATGTGTTTCTTAATTCATTTATAAATACTGGAGTAGTATGTTAAATACTTGGTGTATATAGGTTTTAGGATATTTAATTTTAAGTTATTTAAATTTTAGTTCTATTATTAGATCTAAATACGTTTGTTTTATAAAGATGTAAGATAAATATTGTTTATCAAATTATGACGATCTAGCAAGTTTATTCCAGTGTTCTAAATAATTCAAGTCTTCTCTTAAAGGATTTTTATATGACAAAAAAATTATTTCTAGTAGTAGTAATAATACTAGAGGCAAGTTCTGGAAACAGCTTCATTCAATTGCATACATAATATTAAAAAAAACACTTATTTATTATAAACGTCTTCTTCATGATGATCAATACACTTTTGCATGCGGTAGAACCAATTTTCGTAATACTTTCCACTCTGACTAAGGTACCTGCAAACCTAGTCTTTGAATTCATCAACGGTTCTTTCAGGTACCGAAAAACGTTGACTACACAGTTTGTTCTTGATAAGCAGGAATAAATATACCTTGTTTTCTAGTTAGGGATTGCATTGTTGTCCTGGTGGATCGAGCTCACACGAGCGAATTCTGGACGATTGGAAGGTTGCTAGAATATATTGAAAGGTTGCGATTCTGATGGGGTAACCAATGAAATACTATGAAATTTTTCAAAGAATTAGTCTCTGTTTAACCATGATGTTCTCTCCGTTGAATTAGCAAGGATCCTTTAGTAGACGATCTTGTGTTACAAATTTTTCTGTCTGTATTGTCATATTTGTAAATCAATTGATGCTCATTCTCAGATTGATGTAATTTATACTGACTTTCAAAAAGCCCCTCATCGGATATGTTTTCTTGAATAAATGGAGTATCGAGACGGTATGGCCTACAGTTGGGTTGTGTGTTTGTTTCGTTCATATTTGCTTAATAGATTCCAGTGTGTTCTTGGTGTGCTAAAAACAAACTGGGACTAAATGCTGCTAAAGTGTAGTGTAGTTATTTCAGATCAAAGATTCTGATCAGGCGATAGACCTAGCTTGGCCTAACCTTCAACTCTGAACTTACTTTCATACCGCATATTAACAACATTGTTGGATAAGCTTTGAAGGGGTTCATAATTATTAACTTTTACACTGGAATCTTCTTTTAACCTGCTGTTTTGTTTCTTTGTCAGATTAAAACTGGAGTATGGGTGCATCATATGGATTCCACTTTGTTAGTGTTTAATTTGGTTGAATCCGTTGAGCGCAAGTCATTATAAAAATAAGTCATTTGGTGCTAAATCAGGGCTACACGGAAGATGATCTATCAATTCAACATTTTAGCTACTCAAACAGGTTTCAGCGGATGTGTGAGAGCTTACATTGTCTTGTTTTCACCAATCACCTGGGAAACAAATGCTCGTGATCATTTAGACTTCCAAGAAGATGGCGATTTCGTGTACGAATGACTTTTGTCGGACTTGGCTCGTCTTATAATACCCTTACTGATTGCCGCTTAGTTTCGGGCTCATATGCATTAATCCAAGATTCTTCATCTATGCAGATGTTACAGCTTTTGATTTACCGCGACTGTATTTCTTAAGCGTTTCTTTTTATCAAATATATATTATATGTTCATGCAGTATTTCATTGATGCTCATCATATTAATACCTAGGGATGCCCTCACCCACTATATGATATGACAGTGTTTCTATACAACTAATTTTGGATGACCTTTACGACTCGTTGACTGTACCAATGGATGTGGCAATGAATGGAAGTAAGTTTGTCGATGCAGAAGTTCAATATATTAATAGCAACCTTGGTATATTCGAGGACGGTCCGATAAGTACTTAGCGTAAAAAAGAAAATTTTCGAAAAGCCATGGAAACACGACCTTGAAGTAGCCTCATAGTTGCTTTTGTTGCCCGGAGTAAGCAAACATCGCGTGTACAGGTATCTCATGCCTACGAGACCTTTTTATTTATCTAATATCCCAGTTATCTTGGGTACCTTCGTTCGGCGGTCTAGCGATACAAAATCGTGGATTTTTCTCAAGTTATTATTTGTGGTAGCCATTTTCGGGACACCTGGGCGTGGCTTATTAAAAATTAACGTCCATTAAAACTTTTTTTAACGTCCATTATTATTGATACTTCTTTGCACGAGACTATTTAGATTATAGATAGTGATACCACTACAGCAGTGTACAAGAAAGTCAGAAACACCTTTACTTCGTCAAGTCAAAGTCAGTGTAGACCAATATGTTCTTGCGCATATAATTCCCACACATTAACGCCTGTCACATGCGCATAAAACGTAATAATCACAAACCATTGTGCGCCAAATAGACAGATCCATTTTACTGATTCCTAATTCTTTCGTACCGTTCGTTCTTCTTGTTTTCGACACATGCCAAACATATAGCATAGTGGAATTCATAGATGCGCATTAGGAAGCAATATCTACTCTACAAATACTGGTTAATCTATTATTTCAGAATGAAGTTGCTTTCAGAATAACTTTATTTAGCTTTTAATTTTTAGGCAAAAGTTTGCTACACACTACTACTACTACTTCTACTAAAATAATAATAAACGATTAGATTTTAATTTGGAAAATTCGCACTATGGCAATACGAAATGCGAATGCTAAATTCACAGTTTCCGCTTCATCCCTAACAATCTGCAGAACATCAGCAGTCGTAATTTCCGAGTGAGACAAATCGATATTTATGTCTTGAAGTAACTGTAACTAATATGGCAAAAGGCTTGAATGTACCATATAGCAAATAGTTCCAGAAAACTTTGGGTAATGTACTTTTAGGCATTCAATTCATTTTGGAGAAACACTAGAGATTTCAACTACCATATGTTCATCCTATCCCAAGCCCTCAGTCCCCTATTAGGGACTTAAGGGCTGACTTTTGAAATTCTCATTTAAAAGTTTAAAAGGTACAATAACAAAGTTCTCGAATTTATCCTGCCCTGGCCCTCGCGTTCACTCGATCTGTCGTCCAGGGATAAGTCTACATTATGATGGGTAGAAGAGGGGTAAGGCTTTTGATCCCTCCAATGAACTTGCTGCTCTACAGGTTGCTCGGGATGATGAATCAAACAGGTATTCTCTCACTACTAAAAGAATAAGCATGCCATGGCAAACTGCTAGATATATTAGTTTAAACTAAAATCTAATGATTTATTATTATTTATCGCACAAAAATTTTTTTTATTAAATTCTTTTAAAAATATTCTGCGAGTATAGGTGATGGTTGTAGCTATAAACTATACTTATATATGTTCGGATAACAATATTTGTCTTAAACCTATTGTTACCATAAATTCACGTTTATTTTCTCTTAGATTAAGTTAGATATAGATTCTTATGTAGACTTAATAATAAAAATGTTATAAAATATTTCTATTTTTATACGTGTTTAATATTTTTAAGAAAGACTGTTAAGTTTATTATCATCATCGTTGATGACCTCAGATATCACGAGCTCGGAAACAATTGTTAATTTTTGGGATTTAAAGGTTTTATTTAAGTTTTATCTGATTTCATATGATTTGTAAATACATGTTTTTATTATATCCTTTATAATATAAAACTCGTTTTTTATTCCCAATTATTCCTTAATTTTTGTTTGAATCTGAGCAGTTAAGTGCCAAATAACTAACGGCTAAGTGTTGTAGGAATAACTTTTTAAAATGAATTTAATTGAGTAAGTACAACAAGGACTACATCAGTGCTTCTCTCCGGTTTCAAGAAGGGCATTTAAAGAGTGCATACATACGTTAAACATTTTTCCAGAAGATTAAATAACCATCAAATGGACGAAATGTCACAGATGTAATCTACGTAATAAAAGGGCAGATAGACTGGTCGAAAAGGCGTTCAGCAATATACACCTATTGAACCAGATCCAATGACTCTGTGACCTACGAAGGCAAATAAGTGCGGATGCTCTACACCAGTGTTACTCAAACTTTTTTCGTGACGGACCCCTTTTAAAAAACTAAATTTTTAACGGAACCCTAAACTCTAAACTAAAAGCGAAAGTAGTTATATGTAAATTGTTTATTAATAATCATAAAAAAAAAGATAGATACAGTAAGTAGCGAGTTAGTAAGCGAATGATAACACTAAGTTCATTTAATGCGAGGCATGTAATTGTTTTTTATTCCTCATCAACTGGGTAATGTTAGGCTTGATAGAAGAAAGTTGAATTCTTATGTCTGGTTCGGCATCCAGTCTATTGCGGTATTTTGTTTTTGTAGCTGTATATGCTGAAAATCCCGTTTCACACAAATATGTTATTGGGAACGGAAGAAGAACATTTAAAGCTTCTGTGGCAAGTTGTGGATATTCATTACGAACCCTGCACCAAAAATCATTTAGTGAAATTGTTTTGAACAATGATTCCATGCTTGTATCCGATGTCATTTCTAGAAATGATTCATAGATCTGATTTGACATATTTTCAGGCTTCTGCATTTTAGATGAAAAAGGGTTTTGAATCCATGAGTTTATGTTCAGTTTTGTATTCTGTTCTTCAGGAAAGTAAGATTCAAAAGTCCCTCGCAGATCATTGAGATATTGCACCAATTCAACAAATATTTCATTTTCAAATATTTCTGTCTATCACTAAGACTATGGTGACTAAGGAACTCACTTAGCAATGAAAAGCTATCGATTTCTCTCTTACCAAAACAAGTAATCCAAAAATCTAATTTTCTTTTAAAGGCAGTTATTTCGTTGTTAGCATTGAAAACTATTGTCTGTTTTGCTTGTAGTGACAGGTTTAATTCGTTAAGTTTTCCAAACACGTCTGCTAAAAACGCTAATCTAAATAACCAGCTTTTATCAGATAAACGGTCTTTTAAATTAAAAGGAACATCTGTAAGAGAAGCTTTAATTCTGTTCTTAGTTCAAAAAGCCTTGTCAAAGTTTCACGCCGAGACCACCATCTCACTTCAGTATGGAGCAATAGTGTTTTATGATCGCTACCATAATCTCCACATAATATTGAGAACAATCGGGATTGTAGTGGACGTGATTTGACAAAATTAATTATTTTTACTGACTCATCAAGAACCAATTTTAGATTTGGTGGCATTTTCTTAACCGCGAGTGATTGTGGCGCTTTCATTTTTATTCGTGATATTGCTTCTGCTGTTCTACCTCTCATTGCCTTGGCTCCATCGGTACAAATATTAATGCAATCATTTCAATCGAGTTTAATAGATATATTAATCTTATTATCATAGATATGTTAATCGTGTTAAAATTTTCTTCTCCGGTTCTGTTAGTAGGCAGCAATGAGCACATGCAAATCTTCTCCGAGTGAATGTTTATATGGATATGGCACAATTACTAGCAAGACGGCCAGTCTAGCAACATCAGTCGACTCATCTATTTGCAAGACGAATTTGTTATTTTGAAGTCGTGAAACCAGTTCTTGTTTTATGTTTGCTGCGATATCCCCAATTCGGTGCGTAACTATATCGTTCGAAAGCGGCACTGTAGAGATGCGAGATAAAACTATAAAACTAGAACTTGATGCCATCATATCACCTTGATTTGAATTTGACGCATCATCCAAGCTAACCACATTTTTTGCAACACCTTTAAGCCAGCGCACCATTCTTCTATAACATTAATTTGATTTGGTCAATTTTATGACAAATAGTATCTCTTGACGCATGAAATACAAGATTTTACAATCACTTCGAACAACAACAAAACAAGCGAACATAAACATGAACTTACTGTTATCAGTTCAGTGTTGGGACCACTGTTATTTTTACTATATGTGGATGACTTGAGTTCATTGAAACTGCAGGGCAAGGTGGTTCAGTTTGCTGATGATACCACCATACTATGAAGCCATAAAAATTCTGATTATATTAAGACTATCCTTGTATCCTTGAAGACCTTCAGATTTTATCGGGGTGTTTTCACTTATTGAATCTCATATTTCGTATGGCTTGCCTTTTTGGGGTTTAACCAATAAGGGGCTACCTAACATTGTCTTTGTTATTCAAAAAAAAGCAGTTAGATACCTGTGTTCTGCTAAGTTAAGAGATTCTTGCAAACCCCTCTTCATTTCTGAAAAAATCCTAACTCTTTTTTCACTCTTTATCTTAGAAACAGCTGCTCTTATTCACAAAATTCCCAAACTACCCTCTGACACTGGCCATTTGACTCGTCGTGTAAATGATGTTCCCCTACCTATTCCTACGTCTTCCCTTACCAAAAACTCATTAATTTACATGAGTAAAAAAATTTACAATCATGTTCCTCTATGTGTTAGACATATATCGGATGTTAAGAAATTTAAAAGAGAATTAAAGACGCTTTTATTGGCTAAGGCATATTATAACCTGGATGACTTTTTTAATGATAGGTTTAGTAGTAATTGATTGTTTTATTTAGTTATCTTTAATTCAAGTATGTTCAAAAAGTGTTGTCTTCTCGTGTTTAATTTTGTTCATTGTTTTGTTAATTTTTGAAATTGTATTTTTGTTTTGTTTTTTTAGCTTGTAGGATGCTTGTACACAAGATTATTCTTACGTAATATAACACATTTTCTTTCTTTCTTTCTTTTTCTCTAAAATACTGAGCGCGGTGTGAGTAAATTTTGTAGTACGTTGCTTGATTAATAAATTCTTCATATACACCGACTTCTTCAAGGCATTTGACAGGGTGAACGACGAAACTTTTCTCAATAAACGCACTGGTCTCGGCACATCAGGTTAACTGTTGTACTGAAAAGGGTTACCTCACTGGTAGAAACCCAAGTTGCTTCGGTTTCTTCAAATCTTCCTTAATAATGGTCTTCTTGAGGGTTTCACCTGGATCCTCTGCTCTTCAATTTTTGTATCAATCAAATACTGTTTTAGCTACAGTCAGTTCTTTCTTTGCTGATGACCTTAAGCTGTTCAGAAAAATGTCTGCTTCAACTTCTAGCCACCTTCACCTGTCTCAGCAACATGGGTGAACAATTTTAATAACTTATCTGCTAGAATCTTTAGATCTTTGTCTTTAAATTATCTAAGGACAACTTTGTGAAGGATGTCCTGGCTCATCTAGACTCCCATAGACTGTGAATTGGCCATATCCTAAGACCAGAGTAAATTATTTCAAATTATTGGTCCAAGCTCTGAATCCGTAAGTTTGTATGGCGTCGTTGTTAGGCTTTTTAAGGGAATAATATTATTTAAGGGATTTATAAGGGAAGGTGTCAATTTTTCAACAAAAAGAAGTAGGACGTATAGCTCTCTCCACCAACAATCTATTTTGCGTTTTTTTTTCAATCATCAAAGGTGCCGCTAGAGAAGCCTTTTAATGGCACCTGCTTTGACGAATAAATCGCAACAGAATATTCGTGGAGCCAACTATACTAATGACACGAACTTTAATAATGAACGGCACCTTTAAGTAGCTATTGGAGGTTAAAGCATTCCTTGAATCTAACCTTAATATCAATATACTCTGATTTACACTGCGGTGATCAAGAATCCTTACGATTTAAATATAAAACTTGTAAAGACTATTAAGAACCTGATCTATCCCTACTACACCCCAGATAGCAGCCGTTAAGCCATTGGATATCCAATGGCTGTCCCCTTTTGGATATAATGTCTATCCCATGGAAAAACAGATGATCGAAATGATGTCCACTGGACAGTCGAACGACACTTTTGGACATATTAGGACTACAGGACCAGTTTTGGACATATTTTCTTAATGGGTCCAAACCTTTACAAATTTCCTTCAATGGGTTTTCGTATTAAAAAACATATAGCCAAAATAAAATTGTTTTTCTTCATTTTTGAATGGTACCTTTTGATTACCGCGTCGAAGGTATTTTCTAATGGCTCTCTCTGTTATGGCCTCACGCCTCAATTGGGTGTTTGGAAGCACCTGAAACAAAAACTTGAAATATTGATTACAATTGTTTTGATTAAAATTGATATATATAGATACTGGATATCTATATCTTGGCTTCTGTGGGCACTATCGGAAAAGTTCCAACGGTTTTGACGGTTTTCGTGATGTAGGTGATGGGACCAAGCCGCTGGTATAGCTAGTTCGATATTGAAAAAAAACAATTTTTGGTGAAAAAATTCGATACGGGATGAGACTCGTAATAATAATGGTAAATCCGATAAAATTGGAAAATCCTAAACTTTGGAGGTCGATACCTCAGGTTCTTGGATAGTATCTGGAACCTTCCACGTGACCTTGACTTGACTCTCGATCTGTCGAGAACTTGAATTGACCTTCGAACTTTGACGTGACCCTCGACGTCTTCTTGACCTGACTTAACATTCCGCATGACCTTGACCTTGGACGTGAGTTTGATTTGATCTTCGAACTTGGACATGACCCTCGACGTCTCTTTGACTTGACTCTCCGTGACCTTCCATGTCACCTTGATTTAACTCTCGACTCGACCTGACTTGACCGTAACTTAACTTGAATTTTCACAGTGCTCTAAAGTCATTCATCTTCCATTACACCTCAGAAGAATGATGTTCTCTGTAAAATTCCTGCATGGGTTACTGAATGGATTCATTGATAGTCCTGTACTTCTTTCTGGTATACGTTTCGTGGTGCCTAGGCTTAATGCTAGACATCCCCTAACATTCTTTCTGCCAAGGCCTCATACTAACATTCTGTTGAAATCGCCACTATATACAATATGCGCTATGTTTAATCGGATCTGTCACATGTGCGATATAAATTTCTCTCCGGTTCATGTGATTGTCGATATCTTGGTGGATCATTACTCTTGGGATTAAGACCCATGTGTTTAAGTTTAGTTAGTAGGTATATTGCAGTTAATTTAATTTAATTTAATTTAATTTTGTTGAATATGTGATTATCTTGTTAAACTTTTATAATTGGGTTTTTATATCATATTAATAGTTATTTGTTCTAATTTTTTGGATAACTTTTGAGATTGTGACTTTACTTTACTTTTTTCTTTTCTTTTCATTCTTTTAGGTTTGTTTGTGTGTGTTTTTTTTAACTATATTTTTCATTGTTTTGCTACTGATTCCTGTTATTGGGCAAGTTGCCTGTTGGAAATAAAGGCTTCTTATTATTATTGTTATTATTATTATTATTATTAAATTCCCTTAGTTCTGCTCGAATCCTGTTATAATCCACTTTTTTGTGATGTAGAGGATGGAAATAAGAAGATTCTCAACCGTTTCTGAAATAATCGGTTCTGAAATCATTTATATGAAAATGAAGTTATGAAGTTAGTTATACCACCAACTTCAAGGCGAGCTGCAGCACGTTTATTAAGCGCTCATGTTGCACGTTTAATTCCTTGGGGATTGGTTTTAATAATACTTGAAGCATTCAAAATTTTATTGTGGAGTCCTTCTACGGTTTCTACTGGTGTTTCGTACACTAGAGCTGTCATCCACCCCCAGAGGCAATAATCCAGTGGATTTAAGTCTGGTGACCTCGGTGGCCAAACTTTAGGTCCTCCTCTGCCAATCCAATGATCAGGAAAACGATTGTCTGAGAAATTACGCACTCGGCGACTAAAATGAGGCGGAGCTCCATCGTATTGAAAATACATTCGGTGTCGAACAATTAGCGGAACATCATCCAACATGTGTATTAAATGGTCTTCCAAAAAGCGTAACTATCCTTCTCCAGTAAGACGCTCATCTTATACAAAAGGACCAAACAACTCGTCATTTAATATTCCACACCACACGTTATCACTGAATCGATGTTGAAAGTTTCGTTCAAACGTGGCACGAGGATTTTCACCTAACCACCGATGTTCATTGTGTCGGTTATTAATTCCATTGCGGGTAAAATGAGCTTCATCGCTAAATAAAATGTATTTATCTAGGCCTCGATTTTGTTGGATCCATTCGCAAAATTGAACCCTTAAGCCATAATCACTCTCTTGAAGATGTTGAACCGGTTGAATATGGAAAGGCTTAAAACCGTTTTTCCTAAGTGTCTTCCAAACGTCCACATGTGATGCTAATCAAAGTTCTTTTGTAATCCGCCTCGTACTGACACCCGAGTTCTCTTCAGCCATATCCAGAACATTTTCTTCATTTTCCACTTCTAAATGCGGGACTAATCCCGCTTCTCGTTCAGAATTAATTCTTACGTTTGGAAACATTCCTGTTTCCTGAACATTTGCAAAAACTATCTGAAAAACTTTTCGATTAGGAGTTCTTCGATTTGGAAAACGACGTCGGTATTCATCAACAGCACGTAACGCGCTACCATTACAGAAACCATACACGAATATCATGTCAGCATACTCCTATGGGTGAATATGTGAGGCATTACGTAATGGAAAATTTGCTCTTTTCAAATTGAAACGCTCAGAATCAATCAAACTGACAACTATGCCTGTCAAAACTACCAGTCAATTAAAATAGGTATTAACAAACAATGATGAAATACCTGCAACGTGAGTTAGAAATACAGAAAACGTAATTTTCCAATAATTTACAAAAAAAATTTTTAGAGCCGATTATTTCAGAAACGGTTAAGAATCGGATTTTTACATATGATTAGTTTATTTTATGGTTAGGTTAATTTATCTTATTTTGACCTTCTGAATATGTTCCCAAAATATTTCCCTTTCCTCCCGAAATACTCTGTATGTATGGTAATAAATTGTTTTTTAATTTAAATTTGATTTTGAATTATGTCTGGAAAGAAAAAAAATTAATTTGGGATACCCTGGACAGTTTTAATTTGGGCCGTCTTAGAATCGAAATTTCCCGTGCTTTTTTAACTTCAAATTTAGCGCCGCATTTATCTCGAACCTGATTGATCATAAATTGGAGGTTTGAAGTTGTCAAAATTTCTTCGGTAGAGGGAGCTTCATATGTCATAATAATCTCTCCTATTATCCCGTTAACCAGACAATCCCCTTAAGTTTATTTTTGGTGTTAAAACACGTCACAGCTGTCAAGTGCCGGCGACACTGCCAACAAAACAAATTTGTTTTGATTTTTTGATCAGTCAAGGTTCGGCAAAATCGTGAAAAATCGCCACGATGGCTAAAATCCACTGAACTTTTTTTAATAAAATAACCAGTGAACGTTTCGTTATGGCTTCCACCCCAGAAAAACTAGCAAAAACGAAATTACCGGCTAATAATCAAGAAAATAGCGCGGGGGACGGGGTTGAACTCCTACACAGGGGAAAATCAGTAAGTTCTCGTTTTTTTAGCCAGGGACTTGATATGAATTTATTAACAATTCTCCATTTAGCCCAACATCGGAGAAATAGCTATTGAAGCCTCAGAGATAGTGTCCCGGCTGGGGCAGGCAGTGGAAACAAACCCGAACACCACCTCGAATGAGTCGGTTAGGAAACCAGCCACAGTATTTTTAGGTTTAGAAAAGAAACATTCAGATGAAATTATTCACACAATTCAAGATTTGATAAGCACAGACGAAGATGGAGAGCCCATTACCAACATGCCCCTGGACACCATCACAAAACTTGTTATGGTGTCCCATAGTCTGGCTGCCTATTGCGGAAGCCTTGATAGAGGTGTCTTGCAGAAATTGAGCCTTAGATTTACTACAGACACATCTAGATGGATCAGTCAAATGTTTGGGTAAGAATAATTTTGTTAAAGTATTAGGCATATTTGTTCCATGTACTTAAATGCTATTGAATATAGGTGACAGTTAATGTCATAATAATATTTAAACATCCTTTTGTTAGGCTTTTCCACAAAAGTATTGTAATGTAGCAGCATTTATGGCATCTTTTGTTTTTCATGAAAATCTTTGTTATTACAATTTTCAAATTCAGATATCTTTGACTTTTATCAATTATTTTTTTGCAGATTTTTTGACTGTTCCGCCTTTTACCATGAAGATCAGATTGAGGGTCTGGTTAGAATAGCCAGAATGGCTTTACATTATAAATTTCCAAGATATTTGGAAGATGGAACTTTGGCTTTTGCTTCTTCTTTACCTTTAATCTACAGTAGTATTTCTAGTCCATTGGGAGTGGTGCAATATCTTTGTAGGCAGTTAGGATTGCCTCTTGCATGTGTAAGGCCTGTGCCAGTAAATACCCATTTTGGTAAGTAATACATTAATTATTTGTATATTTCAGATCTTGGTAATATCTTCTAATATCTTAATAAACAGACTTAATTGCACAAATGACAAACAACAAAGTGTTAAATGATTATGTTTAATGACTATATTAAAGAAATGTCCAGATGGATGTATTTTTGTAATTTTATTTCAACTTCAACCAACATTTTATGAATTTGCTCTGCTGATGTAGTATCTTTGATTAGCACTTTAAAATGTTTGAATGCTTCAGGTTTTAACTAAATTTTGAATAATTCTTTAAAGAAATGTAAGTTTGTGTTCTGTCATGTTTTAGCTGATGTAATATATTTGTGTTTGGAAAAAGCAAGTTTTTCTGACAAGCTAAAAGTAGCAAAAGTGATTCCTTTGTATAAGAAAGGTGATACTAGTGATTATTCTAATTATAGAGCAATAAGTTTATTATCCAGTTTTTTTGAAATCTTTGAACTACATATTAAAAATTCATTAAGCCCATTTTTTGCAAAATATAAACTACTAAGTTTTAATAGTTTTATCCTTCCTAAAAGCACAGAAACTGCATTGTGTTTAATTTTCAGAATTACTTAGTGCTTACTGCCCTTGATAAGTGTAATCATATTTTGGGGCTATTTATTGGTTTTTCTCAAGCTTTTGATTTTATAAATCATAAAATATTAATTTACAAGCCTCACAGATATGGTGTTAGAGGAACGTCATTAGCCCTATTGAGATTGTACCTTCAGAATGGATGCAAATATTCACTATTAGCAAAGTATATAGATTTCAACAAGTAGAATCACTTCTTTGATCGCCTCAAAATGCCGCCTTTTTTTATAAGCGGTCGTAAGTCACTTGTAAACTACGCCGGCACCCCTCGCATGACAGGATGCCAGTCCGTCCACAAAGTTCACATTAGAAATGCATTTATGGGGGGCAATAAGGAAAGTATTTAGTTTAATACTATTATTGGGTAAAATCAAGGTTTTTTTATTTTCAAATATTTTGATGAGTTTTGACGCTTATTCATTGTGACACATTAAATAAACAACAACTAGGTAATATATTTATGTATGCATCCAGTCGCCATTTTTTCTTTGCTTTTATTTCTTTTTATAATACTAATAAAACGCTTAAATTTGAGTCAAAACCTTAGGAATGTTGTTAAGAAAACTAGAATCCCCTAAAAACCCTTTAATTTTAATAAAGATGTACCGAATATAAAGGGTGTAAACCTAAATGTATACTTTAATTGCCGACTAGTTAAGCTGAATTTATACAAGTAGAATAAAATAAGGCCTTATTTGACGTTTATGCATTTAAAGAGCAAAATAAAATAAAATAAGAAATAAGGAATTACCAATCACATGCCAGGTATATTTCAAGAAATTGACCAATGGGTTTCTTTCTTCTTTCAATGGGTTTTCTGACCAAAACGCCATGCATACTTTCGTTATCAAATAAAAATAAAATATTAGTTGCATTTTGGTCAACTTCTTATTTTATTTTGCTGTATATATGCCTTATGGGGGTTTGTGTAAATTGAACTCTTATTTTAGTCCTATTTTATTTCTTATTTTATTCAATCCAGCATTATTATTCTCAATAATAAAAACGTAGGGTTGTACCGATTATCTTTATTTTTTTGATTGAACTGGTTACTTAAGAGGAATCATTCTTTAGAGACTTAATTTAGACACCCTTTATTTAATCCTTTACTTGTTTGGGGATTTTCCCAAAATCCACTTTACCTACTATGTAGGTATGTAGAAACCTGGACGTTTATTCTACCTGGACGTTTATTAGAATGACGTTTATTTCTAGACGTTTATTTCTACCTGGATGTTTACTACCATTTATTATTAAATGGAATAATAATTTGTTGAATCACAGTTGGCTGATCAAAACACATGTAATTAGTGGGAAACTGCAAAAAGGAAAATAATTAAAAATGACTACTAATAATAATTAATAATTAACTACTAATAATTAAATTTGACACTAAATGACAATATTAAATTCACAAAAACAACAAATATTGACACACTCGGTAAACGTCGAAACAGCAGGTTTTGCCTAGCAATGCAGGGCATGCCTCAAGGTTCGATCTATGTAGAAACTCTTATTGATGCTGCAGAGACTTTATATAACAGAATAATTTTATGGACTGAAAAAAACAAATTATGCCTAAACAAGGAAAAATGCATTTTATAAACTTTTTATTAAATTAAGACAATTAACTTTATTTAAGGATAACCAAAGCCACTTGTCCTCTTCATAGTAGTCCAATCTATTAGGCATTATTTTTGACCTGCAGTGGAATTCTCTTATAGAAAACCTGTGTTGCAAGTTAAAAAGTAGCTGCTATGCTTTGAAATTTTAGCAAACAAGTCCTTTTAACTTTGTATTATGCAAATTGCCATGTGGCATTGTTAATTGGGAAATGATTTCAAGGTCTTCTAGAATCTTTTAGAACTGGTGCCTACATATATAAAATGTTTGTTTATGTTTATAAAAATAAATCAATTTTTCAAGACAATAGACCTGCACATGTTTATAATAAACGTCGGCGAAAACTTCTCTTGCCAAATGTCCATCAAACTGCCTTTTATCAAAAAAACATTATCTTTAATGGTTGTAGGATTTTTAACTTACATTATCAACTCTCCGAATATATATATATAATAAATTACATTACATAAATTATATAACATACACATACAATAAACTACATTACATTCTATATATACATATATATATATATATATATATATATATATATATATATATATATATACATATATATTGTATATATATATATATAAACAATGAAACAAAATTTTAAGTTTAGTTTTGTTGTGGAACAAAGTGATTTGTATTTGAATTAGTATAAAATTTTTTAAAGACGTTTAATATATTATTGTAGGTTCTCAGTACACCATGGATGTAGCAGCGCTTCAAAAAATGCTAGCGGATGACTCTGTAACAGGGAAAGTGCCTTTAGTAGTAATAGCAGACGCAGGGACTCCGGTTACTGGACACGTAGACAATATCGTAAGAATTAAAGAACTGTGCAAGACGCACGATTGCTGGTTGCATGTCAGAGGCCATAATTTAGCTGCTCTTACTTTGCCTAACCACTCAAGAAACGCACCGGTAAGTTTGACTCTAAATTTACAGGATTTCTCATAATAATAATAATAATACAAACGTTTATTAGTCACTTAAAGAGCATTTTTCAAAAAGCATATTTCAATGCAAATAAGAAAAATAAGAATATAATTCATTACCCTTAACAATATAATTTTGTAGAAACATAGTCATAATTAATTAAATAAGAAAATCTCATCCATTTTTCACAAAGAGACCGACGTATACAACAGACGAAAAACAATGAAAAACACAAAGTCACGGTCTCACAACATTTACTTAAAGCTACACGTGTTTCGCTCTATTCAGAGCATCATCAGGCCTTAAAAAGCTACTAACGTTGGCAAAACAGTAAAAAAATCAAATAATAAAAAATAGTCATAATTTATACCTACATACATAGTAATAAAGGAAGTGAGTAACCAATAGGCCATTATATTCAGAGGTGACTTTTAAGAAGTTCCGCCAAATTCTGTGGATGCCTTAGAATTAAAAATCGTATGCAAACAAAAATAAACAGGAACATATACCTAAAGAAAGAATGGGATAGAAAGAGGAAAGGGAAAGGTTAAATTATAATATCATTTTTTAATTCCGGATGAATTTTTCCTGGAGAAAGATCTTATAATCTCAAGTGTTTCACCTTCAGTGAGAGGGAATAGAAAAAGAGATTGGGATAAACTGTTGAAAGGCACATTCATACCCATGCATGCCTGAAAATTATCTGTGATCTTTCGCACTGACTGTACAAAAAAATTATTAATGGTATTAATAAAATTGAGGTTGTCAGTAACTTTCTTTCTATTATCAGTAACCATTATTAGGAACACACTTTGTTCTGCGACTTGAGAAGTTTGTGATTGAGTTAATAATTTTCCATGAGGCTCGAGTTATATTGTTAGAAGTAAGCGACTATGTTGAATTATAGGCTTTTTTAGCATTTACGATATTTTCTCTATGTACATCTAATCTCCTTCTATAGGATGGGTCTTAAGTTGAGTATGAAGTAGTCTCAACTGTTTACCCTCATCAAATGATGTTTTCCACTGATGATACTTTCTGTGATATGGCTTCGATTTGTTTACATAAGGAAAGCTCATATTAAATAAACTGGAGAACGTGTCAAAGAAGTAAGAAAATTTACTTTCAAAATCCAGAGTCTCAGTAACTAACAGCCAATGTTCTTTGGACAACAACAACTGTACCGAAGACAATCTGATTACGACAACTTTTCAAATTTACGCAAAACAGTAAAGATTAATATACACAATGATTACAAAGATTATATTTATAAAACATAAATAAACATTGTCAAAGACGTTAACTATTTCTGGTCAGTTTTTCACAACAAAAGAAACACTAAAAGCTTACCAATAAAAATGAAATCTAATGATCAGGAAGCTTCGAATTGTGTTGACATTAGTGAACTTTTTTCTAAGTATTTTAGTGGAGTATTTGAATTTTCTGATACACCAACTTTAATTAAGCCTACTCAATATCAAGAATGTTTTGTAGTTAACAAGATTGATATAAATGACATTAAATCCGCACTTATATCTATGAATTCTAAAAAGGGACCTGGCCCAGATGGGTTTCCTTCAATTTTTGTTGAAGTCCTGTCCTAGCTTGTGCGAGCCTTTCCATATTTTGTATAATCAATGTTTATCCAGCGGCATTTTTCCCAATATTTGAAAAACAGCTCAAATTGTGCCAGTATTTAAATCTGGAGAAAAAACTTATGTACGGAATTACAGGCCTATTTCCCTACTTAGTTACTTTGGTAAACTTTTTGAATCTTTGCTGTTAAAACAATTATTCTTTAGGGTCAAAGAAGCTATTGATGTTAACCAACATGGCTTTGTTTAAAAAAAGATCGATAATAACCAACTTAATACCATTAATTCAGAGTATAAACAAAAGTAGAAATAGGAGTCTGGAAACTTGTGCCGTATACACCGGCTTTTTCAAGACTTTTGATAAGGTCATCAACCTACACTGAATTAGTTGATTAAGTTGGAGAATTTCGGTGTGCACAGGGCCCTACTCAAACTCATTAAAAGTTATCTAATGAATCGCTCTCAGTACGTTGTCATAAATAAAGTAAAGTCTTCTTGTACAACCATTAGTTCAGGAGTACCGCAAGGTTCTCAGTTGGGACCGATTTTGTTCTCAATCTTTTTAAACGACATTGGTCAATGTTTCTCTATCTGTAAATATCTTGCATATACAGATAACCTAAAAATCTTTACAAAAATTAAGGAGGTATCAGATTTTCGTGCCCTGCAATCTGATCTTGCAAATTTAGTACAAATTTAGTTGCAAGTACTGTACCTTAAATTCAATGTCATTCTATACTTTTTAGCAGAAAACCATCTCAGACACAAAACAAATGTGATGTCTATCTCGGGGACACTATCTTGACGCATGTAGAGTTTATTAAGGATTTAAGTGTGACGTTGGATTCTAGACTGCTATTCGATGTTCATATAGAAAACATTGTTCAAAAAGCTCTAAAAAATCTCGGTTTTATATCTCGAATTACAAAGGGTTTTAGTAATCAAACATCATTAATATTATTAAATAATGCATTCGTTAAACCTACTATAGAATATGCGACAGTAGCTTGGAATCCGATGTATCACAAATATATTGACCGAATTGAAAGGGTACAACGCAAGTTTGTAAATATAGTAAATTTCCGCTTTAATAGACAAATAAATTCTTTTACTTACTATGATAACTTAAAGTTTTATGGTATGAAGCCCTTAGAGAGTCATAAGAACAATTTTGATTTATAAAATTAATAATTTAATAGACTGCCCTTTCTGTCTGGAAAATTTACATATCAACGTTAAAACTTATATTTTGCTTAATAGATCGACCTTTAGCATCTCAGGACATTCTTCAAACTATTTGTCTAACTCTCCATTGTTCAGATGCGCCCGTAGTTTTAATAGTTTTCAAGAAACTATTTCGAATATGGCTTCATTTAAGCGATACTTACGAAATTCTACCTAATTTCGCAAGGAACGATAAATATTTTCCTATTGTCATTATTCATATGTATTGTATATATACTTCTTTATTGTTTATAAGAGATACTATTAAATAAGTTAGTTAGGTTTATATTACTTGGTATATTTGTTAGGTTTGGTGAAAATGAAATGTTTAGCAAATCGTTTATTTGTATTTAAATTCATAAGATATTTTGGTGCTTTCCTGTTATTAGATTGCTTAGTCTATCTGTAGGAGAGCCTTCTACTTAAATAAACAAGTTGTTAAAATAGTATATGTTTTCATCAGAAAAGGATCTAGAACTCATAGAAAAATTGCTTAAATCGTGACTAATTGGGAATTCCATGTCAAAACTTAGTATCTGAGCACAATGATCAGAAAACGCCACAAAGGTTTCAGTTGAAAACAATGCAGCGCTAGTAATATATTATTAATCGAGTAACGAATAGTAACGAATATATTATTAATCAAAGTACAGGATGAGCCTTGCTAGAACTCAAGGTTCAGAAAAAACTAGTTTAAGCCCATATGAGCTAAATGCGTCCACAATATATACTGCTTCTTTACATCTGGAAATAAAATCATAATTAAAATCACCACAAAAACACATGAAAATATTAGGTTTATACAGGGTGTTGGCGGAGGGTTAGCCAAACTTGGTGAGGATATAGATAGGTTCAGATAGAAGATATTTTTTTAATAAACTTGTGTTCTAAAAGTCTCGGGTTTGAAATAATTACATAAAATTAAAAAAATATTTTTTTTTACTTTATTGTCCTTTAAAGCCATGAATTGTGGCAAGTTAGTCGGCTTTGTGTTACACATCGTATATCATTGAAAAGAGTATTAACTGGAGATGTTTTTAAAACTACCTGAACATCTTGATAGATTTTAGTTTTTTTTTTGCGTCAAGTTAAAGTTACCTTTCATAACTTTTTTTGCTACTTGTATTAACTTTTTGAGCTCAAAACGAATTATTTCGGTATTATTTGTACTTGATATTGATTTTTTTAGATTCAGGATACATTTACAGACTAAATACAAATGTAAAAAAAACCTGAAAAATATGCTGAAAAAATTTAAAGATGTCAAAAGGCATAATTTTTTGAAAATCCTGAAAATAATACAAAATCAATGATATAAAAAAACTTGAGACTTTTAGAACACAAGTTTATTAAGAAAATATCTTCTATCTGAGCCTATCTATATGCCCACCAAGTTTGGCTAACCCTCCGCCAAACACCCTGTATAAAAGCTTTAGCTTTTTCAAAGTATTCACTAAAAGTTTTAAAATCAATCTAAGGTCACGAAAACTAGTGAGATCTGGGCTTTTAGTTTTTACGTTTCTTTTAAGTTTTACGTGCTTTAATGTTTCGGTTTCTAATCTGTTAAGCAAATTTAAACATTTTAAAAAAGAAAACAGGTTCGTATTAGAAATGATTTCAAATCATAATTTGAATGACTTCAAATTGAAACGCCAGATTTTAAATTTTACAATACTGCCTTGTAGAGGGCATAAGGTTGCTGATTAAATTTTTTAGTATTTGGTAATTAACTTTCAATTTTTTCCACAGGTTACCCCAGTAGCAGATAGTTTTACTTTGACGATTGGAAGCTGGCTGGGTATACCAGGTCTCCCTAATATTGTATCCTTTTTATTAAATTAATTAAGATTTAGTGCGTTATGTATATACAGGCAGCCTCTAAAAAGTCTTAAGAAATGGAGTGTTCCATTTAAAAAATGGAACATTTACGGCTTAATGCTTTTTTAGAAAACTAGTAACTTAGAGCTTTCTCAAATAAATTATTGCATTTAAATATGGATTGGACTTTTTTAATCAGATAATCAAAAATATTGTTTGAGTTCTTAATTCTCTCAAATACGTAAATGCGCAAATGAAATTCAATTTTTAAATGAAGTTTTAAATGATTTTAATAGTATCTCAATTAAATATATAATATAATAAAATAATTGTCAACAAATATGTCAAATTATTAAATTTTATCACCGGCATCAAACCACCATCCTGCTTATGAAATAAGTATTCCTATTAATTGTGATTTAAATCTTAAGTATGATGTTTATTATTATGATTTTGTAAACTGTGATTTTGTTGCTATTAATAATTACCTTGCTAGTATGAATTGGGATACTGCTTTTAATCAGAAAGATATTAATAAATGCATTGATGTTTTTTACAATGCTCTCTATTTTGCGATTGAGATGTTTGTTCCAATTAAACATTTTAAATCATCTAATTTTCCCACTTGGTTTAGTAAAAAATTACAGAATCTTGTTATTCAAAAAAAGATTGCTCACACAAAATTCAAAAATATTAAGGATTCCATGGATTTGTAAATTTTTCAAATTTGAAGAATAAATATAAAACTCTTCGTGATGAATGTTTTAGGTAATATATTGAAAGATTAAATACTGAAACTTCTCACGATCCTTCTTCACTTTGGAAACACATCAATAGATTATGTAGGTCTGATTCATACTCCAATAGCAAGCATATGGAAGCTAAGGTTGCTGGTAAGGGTCAAGATATTGTAAACTTATTTGCTAGGTATTTTGAAACTACGTACAGGCAACCTGTCAGCAAGGCTCCTGACTATAAATTTGAGTACAGTCTGGATTTAAATCTCATCTCTTTGTTGGACATATTTGATAAAATCTTACGCCTTCCTAACAAAAATTCTTTTGGCCCTGATGGTATCCCATCTGTTTTTCTTAAAAACTGTGTGTGCACTCTGAGTAAGCCTCTGCATCACCTTTTCAATCTTTGCTTGACATCAGGCAAATTTCCTAATTATTGGAAGGTAAGTTTTTTAACACCAATTCATAAAAATGGCGATAGAACTGATATTTGTAACTATAGAGGTGTGTAGAATTAAAATATAAACTTGTTTTCAAGAAATTAAGAGTATAAAACATGTTTTTGTTAGTTACGACAAATTTGCCTATAACAATCAGCAACTAAAATAGTAATGAAGATTAGTTTAACAAATCATAAGTGACTATGTCTATAGAAAAACTACACTTAACAAAGGTTAAAATATATATTATAACTTCAAGTTTTTTATATAAATGATTCTACAAAATGATATATTTAATGCTTATGAAACGCTGAGCTGTAACTTAATAGTATACATAACTGTTTAACTTAAACAACGTTTGACGTAACTAAAAAAAATATTATTTGTATTTGTAACTAAAACGAACACTCTAACTTATCCAATAAATACACAGCATTATTATGTCAACTGAAATTTTGATTATGATTAATAATTTATTCATCTTCATTCACAGAATGTTCGCAAATATACTGGCAAATTATTCCAAAAGTTCGTTTTGTTAGTGGGAATAATTCCACCAAGTCGTTTTATAAGAGTGTCCTTCCTATTTTGACTTATGCCACGAAAGTCGTTCTTGCATTTAGGCTTTTCCAAACCATTCTTTTGGTGCTTTGCTACTAAAAAATTTAATGCTGTAGCCTCTTGTTCATTAAATTTGCATTTGTATATGACAATGACTGATTCTCTCTGAAAAGATCTAGGGCTTTTCCCTAAACCTTTTTTTCTCCCTACTACCCTATAGCAGCCTCACTTTAGGTTTACAGGCAAGGGTGGCTTGGCCGTAGTAGGTTGGGTGTACTGGGTGTAGAACTCAATACTGGTTTATTCACAAAAATTCACAACTATTTACAGTAGTGGCCATAATTATAGCAACAAGTACATTTTTCCTTCAAATTATATGATGTGGTAGATTAGAAAAAAAACTGGTATATATTATGATGTATTTTTTACAAAGCTTTTTATTTATGTTTATTTTTTTGTTACTTTATAAAAGAAATAAAAAATGGGAATTTTTTTTTAGGAAACGGGTTGGACAAAATTATAGCAATACATTTTAGAAAAATCAATTTATTTATTCTCCAAAGTCAAAATAAGATTACAATACAATAATATTCTTCAGTATTTAGTATAGTACCCTTTAGCCCTTATAACAGCAATGCATCTTTTTGGCATGGATAAAATAAGTTTGTTTATAACATCATGATCGATTGACAACCATTGACAAGTATCCTGAAGAGCTTCGAAAAGTTTTCCAGCATTTTTGAAATTCCTGGTTCTACACCTGTTATCCACAATTTCCCAAAGATTTTCTATTGGATTTAAATCCGGAGATTGGGAGGGCCACTTCATAACATTAATTTTTTCATCATGGAGAAACTCTTTTATTAGCCTTGAAGAATGTTTTGGATCATTGTCATGTTGAAATTGATATAACAGCGGCATATTTTCTTCAGAATAGGGTAACATAACATTCTTTAATATATCCTTGTACATAAATCGATCCATAATCCCTTCTATTCTGTGAAGAGGTCCCATACCATACCCCGAAAAACAGCCCCACACTAAAACTGAACAACCACCATGCTTAACTGTAGGAGAAGTGTACCGAGGATTAAATCTTTTGCCTACAGGACGTCGAACGTATGCAGCACCATCACTTTTAAATAAATTGAATTTTGATTCATCGCTAAAAATAACTCTGCGCCACTGATCAATAGTCCAGCCCTGGTGTTCTCGAGCAAATTCAAGTCGGGCCTTCACGTTCTTCTTGGAAAGAAGAGGCTTTTTTGCTGGTCTGCGTCCAAACAACTTATTTTCAAATAGACGCCGCCTTATGGATCGTTCACTAAGATCGGAACACCCACTGCCATCCAAAAGACCTTTAATTTTTGAAGAGGACAAAAATGGGTTTTGCTGGAAATCCGAACAATCATTTTGTCGCTTTTTTTTGAAGTTTTCCGGGGACGTCCCGAATTTTTTTTGGGTACTACCAGCCCTGTGTTATTGTATCTTTTCACTATACGTGATACAACTGATCTGTGAAGAGCAAAATTTTTTGCAATGGATGACTGTTTGATGCCTGACTTATACTGATTAATTATAAGTTGCCTCACTTCAACAGACACGGTTTTACCACGACTCATACTGTTATTTAAATAAGTTAATAACTACCAAGAAATCACAATATAAATTGTTTCAATATTGCACTTCAACAGATTGAAAGAGCACTAAATTTCAAATGTTGCTATAATTATGACCAGGTGAAATATTTGCAATTACAAATATTTATTGTCAGCAAAAAAACAGGTAGGCTTTTTTTTATTTGAATGAGAAATTTTGTTTAAATATTAAGAGGCCATCTAAACCAGTGGCGTACTTTTACGATTAAAACATACATATAATAGTTATTATTAAATATTAGTAAAATTCAGATTTGTTGCTATAATTTTGGCCACTACTGTATATTATAACTTCAAGTTTTTCATATAAATGATTCTACCAAATGATATATTTAATGCTTATGAGACGCTGAGCTATAACTTAATAGTAAACATAACTGTTTAACTTAAACAACGTTTGACGTAACTAAAAAAAATATTATTTGTATTTGTAACTAAAACGAACACTCTAACTTATCCAATAAATACACAGCAATATTATGTCAACTGAAATTTTGATTATGATTAATAATCTATTCATCTTCATTTACAGGATGTTCGGATACTGGCAAATTATTCCAAAAGTTCGTTTTGTTAGTGGGAATAATTCCACCAAGTCGTTTTATAAGAGTTCCTATTTTGACTTATGCCACGAAAGTCGTTCTTGCATTTAGGCTTTTCCAAACCATTCTTTTGGTGCTTTGCTACTAAAAAATGTAATGCTATAGCCTCTTGTTCATTAAATTTGCATTTGTATATGACAATGACTGATTTCCTCTCTGAAAAGATCTAGGGCTTTTCCCTAAACCTTTTTTTCTCCCTACTACCCTATAGCAGCCTCACTTTAGGTTTACAGGCAAGGGTGGCTTGGCCGTAGTAGGTTGAGCAATGAAGAACTACTGGGTGTAGAACTCAATACTGGTTTATTCATAAAAATTCACAACTATTTATATCAATCTTAAGATAACAATTCGAGGTAATTATACAAATCAACGTGAGCATCGTAATCATAATTTTAACTATTTACTAATTACGACCTTGCGAGCTTATAGCAAACGTGAGCTTAAAATCCATCGCAAACACCTTGACCGGCTAACATAAACAATTTTATATAATTATGTATGAATACTTAAAGCTGCCAAAAAATGTAAAATATTTTAAAAATGTCGTTTAGACAATCAACCTGCACCATCTTGTTTGAATATGGCCGAGGATTTATTCTGCTTAATTTATACTGAGAACTTTTGTCTTTCCAATTGGAAAAATTGTTAATTTTCATTTCAATTAATTTTACTTTGGACGAGTTAGCTTTTTGAACAGCATCAAACACCTTTTTCATTTGCTTTAGGGATTTTTTTACCTGGTGGTGAAATGAATGAGTCCGCCGACATAAATGTATGTCCGGGTTCAAAACATTTTAGAGATAAAGATTTTAAAGCGATGTCAGAAGAATTTACTAGATACACACAGAAACTAAAGAAAGCCCAATTTTTATTTTGGGCTGCACAGTTGTCCAACCACAAAATAACTTTTTCCACATCTCTGTTATCCAGAAAAAAGGCATAAAAGGCACTAATAATGTCTTCTTTAGACCGTCCCGCTATAGCTTCATGCCAAACTACTGCTGTGGGGAATTTCTTGTGTTTTCTTCCTATTGGAACAATACTTTCATTGAATGCTATAATACGAGGTACGAAAATAACCTCCTTGAACATTTCGCACCGCGGCAGCATAATGACCTAAAAAAAAACATTACTTAGGAGGAAGAAAACAATATAATGAGGTTTATGCTGTCACGATCAATATTTAGAAACATGTTAACGTCGCGTCAGGAAGACACTCACTTACACTCACACTCAATTTACTGTAACTAGCATTCGAGATGGTAGTTAATGCAGTAAATTGGAATTTACTGCAATTTCTAAAGTAGCCGCCCATAATAAGCCCAAAAATATGATAAACACGATAATATTTTCTTACCTTCTGAAGATCTGCTGAACATATCAGTGTGTTGGGATTATCCGCTTCAGCATCAATTTGATATTGTTGTCGAGCTGAGTTTGCCTTTTCAATATGTTTATTCCATGAGTCACACTCGGCGCAATCATTTTCAATATCTTCGGGATCATGGTTGGTGTTATTTTTATGGTTTTTGAATGCTGCACAAGTAAAGCACTCTTCATGTCCAAGTGTAGTGAATGAAATGTTCATTTTACTGACGACTTCCCTATATAAATAATAGGAAAAATTCATTGTTGGATGTTTCTTCTTGAAGTCGTTGTACATATTCACTATGGTGATATCACTTGGAAGGTATCTCCTATTTGGAGCGTGCTCCTTCCGGTAGTGTGAAATTGTAGGCTGGAACGACTCTATACGCTCTCTGATTATAGACCGATCTATCTTTTTCGAGGAACTAGCGCTACCTCTTTGGGATTTTTCTGCCTTTAACTGAGATGTTACAGTTGTAGTGGAAGAGAATGCACTTCGAACAATTCGATCATTGTTTGGCAAATATCCAAGAATGGCCAAGAAAAATATTTTATATACTTCCTGTATCTTACCGTTATCATTTTTGAGCTTATAGGTAAACCTCATTGACCGTCTTGAATTTAAAAATACTTTTCTTTTTGCATTTTTCTTTTCCGTCATGTTTAACACAAAAGTTTTTTGCTCTAAATTCGTTAATTGCCAAAAATGTAAATGTATATGTGCACGTTGTTCTTCTGAAATTTTTTCAGTACAGCAGTTTTTGCAATTGCTTCCACATGGATCTTTCAGTAAAAACTTATTTTTCCTGTCTTCTAATTTTTGTTTTTTTCTGCTCTGTAAAGATGTACTATAACTTTTTACTATTACTTTTTTTTTATAAATCTTCTTCGTTCACGTAGCTGTCCCGATTTTGTATATAAACTGGCTTTTCGATTTTCGGATTGCTCAATTGCAGCATCAATCATGTTATCGACAATTTCGGTAACCAAGCCGGTAACATTATCCTGGTTATTGTTATTTCAATTTGTGTTTATAGTGTTTTTCGGACGAATAACTGGAATAACTATGTTTTGATGGATAATAATCGAAGGACGTCTAGGTTCCGCATTTTCTGTTTCTGAAGTTGATGAACTAGGCGACGATGGAACAACAAAATCTGGATCATTGTTTTCGCAATTTTTTGCTAAGCGGGTTTTAGCGTTTTTTTCTTTAAATTCCTTTAATTTACTGGCCAATTCTTTATTTTGCCTTGCTAGCTGCAACATTCGCATCTGCTATTAGTATTAGCAGCCATTGCCCTAAAAATAAAGGCTATTTTACCAAACGAAAAGGCTACAAGTAAAAAATATTTTCCAAGAAAATAAAATTGTGCGTATAGATCAAAATATATTCAAAATGGTATTTTTAGTTATAAATTGTCTGCCATTAAATAATTGGTCCCTAAATAATACGTTTTTTTTATCACAACATAGATCATAAGTATGGATAGCTACCAATTTATGCCAAGAGAATGTTATTATATTTTGAACCAAACTGTGGTATTATTTTTTGTTTAAATGTCTTTGTGTCTCTAATATTGTTATTACAGTTTAAAAACGTATCTTTTAGAAATGAAACCTCGCATCTCCACAATATGGCCTTTTTACGTAAGAAAATCATTAAACACAGTAATTATAATGATAACCCTAAATATTCTAATACTACAACTACAATTTTAGTACACAAACTAACGGAACACAAAGCTTTAAAGAGTTTTTAGCTTCTTCTGTAACATTTACAATTTTGGAGATGCATGGTATTCGCATAAGGCCGGCGAAATGACTAGCTATTTGGAATAACAATAAATTTACAATTTACTCACCTTCTTTTAAAGTCCTCCAAATTGTGGGTCAAATCACTTTAACAAAATAATAAGGGTATCGTTTATTTATTTCTAAAACAACAATAATAATACTCACTGTTCCAACAAAAGTAAACAAATAGATTTTAGACTTTTAGAGGTTATGTTTTTTTATCTGTCAAGCGTCAAAATACTAGATTGCGCGGCAAAGCCGGTGTTAAATCAATTTGACGTATCTACTTCATTGTTAAGTAAATATGTCGCATGTACGCTATGGTTTATTTGTCGTATTTGAACTGCAAATACGACATATATACCTAAAAATATGCAGTTTGGACAATTTTGCTTAACAAACTGAGCATAATTTCACATACGACAAAGAAATAATATAGTTTGCTGGCCGGTAATGAATGTTTTACGACTTTTTGATCTAACAAATAGATGTAAAACTTTGATATGATGTGAAATACCAGAAAATCTCAAAATTGCCGAAAGATGCAGATACGACTCTTATTCTTAACACGGCAGGGTTGACTTACCAATATGATTTGATTGGTGCTTTTGAGAGGTCTGTACAGGTCGATAGTGTGTATACAGACTTTTCGAAGGCCTTCGATAGGGTTGGTCATGAAAATCTGGTTCGGAAGTTTAGGGCCATGGGCCTTGGTAGGATTTTGGTCGAATTTTGTCACAGTTTTTTGACTGGTCACATACAGTTGGACAAGATAAGTAATTATATTTCTAATGGTATTGAAGTATCTTTAGGCGTGCCTCAAGGTTCGCATATTGGACCGGTCTTTTTTAACTTGTTCATAGTGATGTAATTGTTCATTCAAAGCATCTTGCTTCTGCTGATGATTTGAAACTGTATAAAGCCATTCAGTCGTATCTTCATGCTGAGCTACTTCAATTGGATTTAAATACTGTTGCTGAGTGATGTAATAGCAATAGTCTGGAACTGAATGTAAAGATGTGTGTATGTATTTCGTTTGGTCGTTCTAATAAAATTATTAATTATCAATACACAATCAACAATAACGAACTCAAGTCAGTTGATACAGTTGATGATTTAGGTGTTCTTTTCGATATCAAACTAACTTTTTTGGCCGCACATTTTGGATATTATTAACAAGAGTATGCGTAGTCTTGGTTTTATCACTAGAAATACATCTTTTACCTTACTGTTTCAAATTACTTTATTACTCTTTGGTACGTTCCTTGCTTGAGTATGCGTCTGAAATTTGGTCCCCTTATTATGATTCTCATATTGAACGCCTTGAGGCTGTACAAAGAAGATTCTTAAGATCCCTTGCTTATAGAGTCGAAGTTAATATTTTTCGTAGCTATTACATCGACTATAATGCTATCAGTGTCCAATTTAATATCCCTAATCTTGAAGTCAGACGGCATTATAATGATGCTTTAAAGTTTTATAAGATCTGAAATGGTTTATATCATTGTCCTACCGTCTTGGAAGCAATTCCTTTTAACTCCTGCCAAAGAAGGATCAACTCTCCTATGTTTCGTTTACCCTTTGATTCGGCCAACTATGGGTTTTTTTTCTTCACTGACTAGGACTTTGCATTTCTTTAATGAAGAAAAGTTTGGATTCATTTTCTAGCGGCTTACAGTCAAATAAAAAATAAATA
>NC_065550.1:38225828-38246408 GCF_022605725.1 Anthonomus grandis grandis | reverse complement strand
CACATCTCGTGAGAGTACAAACCATGATAGAAAAACACTATTTCCAGAAGATCCAAACACTATTAAAAAATTGAAACGATGATATAGGAAAGTAGGTGAAAAAGCTGGTATCTCATTTATATATCCTTATCTCAGTTTAATAATTAGAAAAATATTGGAACAAAGTGATGTTTTTCTGGTTCAATTAGACACACCATGATAGAAAAACACTATTTCCAGAAGATCCAAACACTATTAAAGAATTGAAACGATGATATAGGAAAGTAGGTGAAAAAAGCTGGAATCTCATTTATATATCCTTATCTCAGTTTAATAATTAGAAAAATATTGGAACAAAGTGATGTTTTTCCCTGGTTCATTTAGACAAACCATGATAGAAAACACTATTTCCAGAAGATCCAAACACTATTAAAAAATTGAAACGATGATATAGGAAAGTAGGTGAAAAAGCTGGTATCTCATTTATATATCCTTATCTCAGTTTAATAATTAGAAAAATATTGGAACAAAGTGATGTTTTTCTGGTTCATTTAGACACACCCATGATAGAAAAAGACTATTTCCAAAAGATCCAAACACTATTAAAAAAATTGAAACGATGATATAGGAAAGTAGGTGAAAAAGCTGGAATCTCATTTATATATCCTTATCTCAGTTTAATAATTAGAAAAATATTGGAACAAAGTGATGTTTTTTCTGGTTCAATTAGACAAACCATAATAGAAAAACACTATTTTTAGAAGATCCAAACACTATTAAAAATTGAAACGATGATATAGGAAAGTAGGTGAAAAAGCTGGTATCTCATTTATATATCCTTATCTCAGTTTAATAATTAGAAAAATATTGGAACAAAGTGATGTTTTTTCTGGTTCAATTAGACAAACCATGATAGAAAAACACTATTTCCAGAAGATCCAAACACTATTAAAAAATTGAAACGATGATATAGGAAAGTAGGTGAAAAAGCTGGTATCTCATTTATATATCCTTATCTCAGTTTAATAATTAGAAAAATATGGAACAAAGTGATGTTTTTCTGGTTCATTTAGACACACCATGATAGAAAAAGACTATTTCCAAAAGATCCAAACACTATTAAAAAATTGAAACGATGATATAGGAAAGTAGGTGAAAAAGCTGGAATCTCATTTATATATCCTTATCTCAGTTTAATAATTAGAAAAATATTGGAACAAAGTGATTTTTTTCTGGTTCAATTAGACAAACTAAATAGAAAAAACACTATTTCCAGAAGATCCAAACACTATTAAAAAATTGAAACGATGATATAGGAAAGTAGGTGAAAAAGCTGGTATCTCATTTATATATCCTTATCTCAGTTTAATAATTAGAAAAATATTGGAACAAAGTGATGTTTTTCTGGTTCAATTAGACAAACCATAATAGAAAAACACTATTTTTAGAAGATCCAAACACTATTAAAAAATTGAAACGATGATAATAGGAAAGTAGGTGAAAAAGCTGGTATCTCATTTATATATCCTTATCTCAGTTTAATAATTAGAAAAATATTGGAACAAAGTGATGTTTTTCTGGTTCAATTAGACAAACCATGATAGAAAAACACTATTTCCAGAAGATCCAAACACTATTAAAAAATTGAAACGATGATATAGGAAAGTAGGTGAAAAAGCTGGTATCTCATTTATATATCCTTATCTCAGTTTAATAATTAGAAAAATATTGGAACAAAGTGATGTTTTTCTGGTTCAATTAGACAAACCATGATAGAAAAACACTATTTCCAGAAGATCCAAACACTATTAAAAATTGAAAACGATGATATAGGAAAAGTAGGTGAAAAAGCTGGTATCTCATTTATATATCCTTATCTCAGTTTAATAATTAGAAAAATATTGGAACAAAGTGATGTTTTTCTGGTTCAATTAGACAAACCATGATAGAAAAACACTATTTCCAGAAGATCCAAACACTATTAAAAAATTGAAACGATGATATAGGAAAGTAGGTGAAAAAGCTGGTATCTCATTTATATATCCTTATCTCAGTTTTATAATTAGAAAAATATTGGAACAAAGTGATGTTTTTCTGGTTCAATTAGACACACCCATGATAGAAAAACACTATTTCCAGAAGATCCAAACACTATTAAAAAATTGAAACGATGATATAGGAAAGTAGGTGAAAAAGCTGGAATCTCATTTATATATCCTTATCTCAGTTTAATAATTAGAAAAATATTGGAACAAAGTGATGTTTTTTCTGGTTCAATTAGACACACCATGATAGAAAAAACACTATTTCCAGAAGATCCAAACACTATTAAAGAATTGAAACGATGATATAGGAAAGTAGGTGAAAAAGCTGGTATCTCATTTATATATCCTTATCTCAGTTTAATAATTAGAAAAATATTGGAACAAAGTGATGTTTTTCTGGTTCATTTAGACAAACCATGATAGAAAAACACTATTTCCAGAAGATCCAAACACTATTAAAAAATTGAAACGATGATATAGGAAAGTAGGTGAAAAAGCTGGTATCTCATTTATATATCCTTATCTCAGTTTAATAATTAGAAAAATATTGGAACAAAGTGATGTTTTTCTGGTTCATTTAGACACACCATGATAGAAAAAGACTATTTCCAAAAGATCCAAACACTATTAAAAAATTGAAACGATGATATAGGAAAGTAGGTGAAAAAGCTGGAATCTCATTATATATCCTTATCTCAGTTAATAATTAGAAAAATATTGGAACAAAGTGATGTTTTTCTGGTTCAATTAGACAAACCATAATAGAAAAACACTATTTTTAGAAGATCCAAACACTATTAAAAAATTGAAACGATGATATAGGAAAGTAGGTGAAAAAGCTGGTATCTCATTTATATATCCTTATCTCAGTTTAATAATTAGAAAAATATTGGAACAAAGTGATGTTTTTCTGGTTCAATTAGACAAACCATGATAGAAAAACACTATTTCCAGAAGATCCAAACACTATTAAAAAATTGAAACGATGATATAGGAAAGTAGGTGAAAAAGCTGGTATCTCATTTATATATCCTTATCTCAGTTTAATAATTAGAAAAAATATTGGAACAAAGTGATGTTTTTTCTGGTTCAATTAGACACACCATGATAGAAAAACACTATTTCCAGAAGATCCAAACACTATTAAAAAATTGAAACGATGATATAGGAAAGTAGGTGAAAAAAGCTGGTATCTCATTTATATATCCTTATCTCAGTTTAATAATTAGAAAAATATTGGAACAAAGTGATGTTTTTCTGGTTCAATTAGACAAACCATGATAGAAAAACACTATTTCCAGAAGATCCAAACACTATTAAAAAATTGAAACGATGATATAGGAAAGTAGGTGAAAAAGCTGGTATCTCATTTATATATCCTTATCTCAGTTTAATAATTAGAAAAATATTGGAACAAAGTGATGTTTTTTCTGGTTCAATTAGACACACCAAGATAGAAAAAACACTATTTCCAGAAGATCCAAACACTATTAAAAAATTGAAACGATGATATAGGAAAGTAGGTGAAAAAGCTGGAATCTCATTTATATATCCTTATCTCAGTTTAATAATTAGAAAAATATTGGAACAAAGTGATGTTTTTCTGGTTCAATTAGACACACCATGATAGAAAAACACTATTTCCAGAAGATCCAAACACTATTAAAGAATTGAAAACGATGATATAGGAAAGTAGGTGAAAAAGCTGGTATCTCATTTATATATCCTTATCTCAGTTTAATAATTAGAAAAATATTGGACAAAGTGATGTTTTTCTGGTTCATTTAGACAAACCATGATAGAAAAACACTATTTCCAGAAGATCCAAACACTATTAAAAATTGAAACGATGATATAGGAAAGTAGGTGAAAAAGCTGGTATCTCATTTATATATCCTTATCTCAGTTTAATAATTAGAAAAATATTGGAACAAAGTGATGTTTTTCTGGTTCATTTAGACACACCATGATAGAAAAAGACTATTTCCAAAAGATCCAAACACTATTAAAAAATTGAAACGATGATATAGGAAAGTAGGTGAAAAAGCTGGAATCTCATTTATATATCCTTATCTCAGTTTAATAATTAGAAAAATATTGGAACAAAGTGATGTTTTTCTGGTTCAATTAGACAAACTATAATAGAAAAACACTATTTCCAGAAGATCCAAACACTATTAAAAAATTGAAACGATGATATAGGAAAGTAGGTGAAAAAGCTGGTATCTCATTTATATATCCTTATCTCAGTTTAATAATTAGAAAAATATTGGAACAAAGTGATGTTTTTCTGGTTCAATTAGACAAACCATGATAGAAAAACACTATTTCCAAAAGATCCAAACACTATTAAAAAATTGAAACGATGATATAGGAAAGTAGGTGAAAAAGCTGGAATCTCATTTATATATCCTTATCTCAGTTTAATAATTAGAAAAATATTGGAACAAAGTGATGTTTTTCTGGTTCAATTAGACAAACCATAATAGAAAAACACTATTTTTAGAAGATCCAAACACTATTAAAAAATTGAAACGATGATATAGGAAAGTAGGTGAAAAAGCTGGAATCTCATTTATATATCCTTATCTCAGTTTAATAATTAGAAAAATATTGGAACAAAGTGATGTTTTTCTGGTTCAATTAGACACACCATGATAGAAAAAGACTATTTCCAAAAGATCCAAACACTATTAAAAAATTGAAACGATGATATAGGAAAGTAGGTGAAAAAGCTGGAATCTCATTTATATATCCTTATCTCAGTTTAATAATTAGAAAAATATTGGAACAAAGTGATGTTTTTCTGGTTCAATTAGACAAACCATAATAGAAAAACACTATTTTTAGAAGATCCAAACACTATTAAAAAATTGAAACGATGATATAGGAAAGTAGGTGAAAAAGCTGGTATCTCATTTATATATCCTTATCTCAGTTTAATAATTAGAAAAATATTGGAACAAAGTGATGTTTTTCTGGTTCAATTAGACAAACCATGATAGAAAAACACTATTTCCAGAAGATCCAAACACTATTAAAAAATTGAAACGATGATATAGGAAAGTAGGTGAAAAAGCTGGTATCTCATTTATATATCCTTATCTCAGTTTAATAATTAGAAAAATATTGGAACAAAGTGATGTTTTTCTGGTTCAATTAGACAAACCATGATAGAAAAACACTATTTCCAGAAGATCCAAACACTATTAAAAAATTGAAACGATGATATAGGAAAGTAGGTGAAAAAGCTGGTATCTCATTTATATATCCTTATCTCAGTTTAATAATTAGAAAAATATTGGAACAAAGTGATGTTTTTCTGGTTCATTTAGACACACCATGATAGAAAAAGACTATTTCCAAAAGATCCAAACACTATTAAAAAATTGAAACGATGATATAGGAAAGTAGGTGAAAAAGCTGGAATCTCATTTATATATCCTTATCTCAGTTTAATAATTAGAAAAATATTGGAACAAAGTGATGTTTTTCTGGTTCAATTAGACAAACCATAATAGAAAAACACTATTTTTAGAAGATCCAAACACTATTAAAAAATTGAAACGATGATATAGGAAAGTAGGTGAAAAAGCTGGTATCTCATTTATATATCCTTATCTCAGTTTAATAATTAGAAAAATATTGGAACAAAGTGATGTTTTTCTGGTTCAATTAGACACACCATGATAGAAAAACACTATTTCCAGAAGATCCAAACACTATTAAAAAATTGAAACGATGATATAGGAAAGTAGGTGAAAAAGCTGGTATCTCATTTATATATCCTTATCTCAGTTTAATAATTAGAAAAATATTGGAACAAAGTGATGTTTTTCTGGTTCAATTAGACACACCATGATAGAAAAACACTATTTCCAGAAGATCCAAACACTATTAAAAAATTGAAACGATGATATAGGAAAGTAGGTGAAAAAGCTGGTATCTCATTTATATATCCTTATCTCAGTTTAATAATTAGAAAAATATTGGAACAAAGTGATGTTTTTCTGGTTCAATTAGACACACCATGATAGAAAAACACTATTTCCAGAAGATCCAAACACTATTAAAAAATTGAAACGATGATATAGGAAAGTAGGTGAAAAAGCTGGTATCTCATTTATATATCCTTATCTCAGTTTAATAATTAGAAAAATATTGGAACAAAGTGATGTTTTTCTGGTTCAATTAGACAAACCATGATAGAAAAACACTATTTCCAGAAGATCCAAACACTATTAAAAAATTGAAACGATGATATAGGAAAGTAGGTGAAAAAGCTGGTATCTCATTTATATATCCTTATCTCAGTTTAATAATTAGAAAAATATTGGAACAAAGTGATGTTTTTCTGGTTCAATTAGACACACCATGATAGAAAAACACTATTTCCAGAAGATCCAAACACTATTAAAAAATTGAAACGATGATATAGGAAAGTAGGTGAAAAAGCTGGTATCTCATTTATATATCCTTATCTCAGTTTAATAATTAGAAAAATATTGGAACAAAGTGATGTTTTTCTGGTTCAATTAGACAAACCATGATAGAAAAACACTATTTCCAGAAGATCCAAACACTATTAAAAAATTGAAACGATGATATAGGAAAGTAGGTGAAAAAGCTGGTATCTCATTTATATATCCTTATCTCAGTTTAATAATTAGAAAAATATTGGAACAAAGTGATGTTTTTCTGGTTCAATTAGACAAACCATAATAGAAAAACACTATTTCCAGAAGATCCAAACACTATTAAAAAATTGAAACGATGATATAGGAAAGTAGGTGAAAAAGCTGGAATCTCATTTATATATCCTTATCTCAGTTTAATAATTAGAAAAATATTGGAACAAAGTGATGTTTTTCTGGTTCAATTAGACACACCATGATAGAAAAACACTATTTCCAGAAGATCCAAACACTATTAAAGAATTGAAACGATGATATAGGAAAGTAGGTGAAAAAAGCTGGAATCTCATTTATATATCCTTATCTCAGTTTAATAATTAGAAAAATATTGGAACAAAGTGATGTTTTTCTGGTTCATTTAGACAAACCATGATAGAAAAACACTATTTCCAGAAGATCCAAACACTATTAAAAAATTGAAACGATGATATAGGAAAGTAGGTGAAAAAGCTGGTATCTCATTTATATATCCTTATCTCAGTTTAATAATTAGAAAAATATTGGAACAAAGTGATGTTTTTCTGGTTCATTTAGACACACCATGATAGAAAAAGACTATTTCCAAAAGATCCAAACACTATTAAAAAATTGAAACGATGATATAGGAAAGTAGGTGAAAAAGCTGGTATCTCATTTATATATCCTTATCTCAGTTTAATAATTAGAAAAATATTGGAACAAAGTGATGTTTTTCTGGTTCAATTAGACAAACCATGATAGAAAAACACTATTTCCAGAAGATCCAAACACTATTAAAAAATTGAAACGATGATATAGGAAAGTAGGTGAAAAAGCTGGTATCTCATTTATATATCCTTATCTCAGTTTAATAATTAGAAAAATATTGGAACAAAGTGATGTTTTTCTGGTTCAATTAGACAAACCATAATAGAAAAACACTATTTTTAGAAGATCCAAACACTATTAAAAAATTGAAACGATGATATAGGAAAGTAGGTGAAAAAGCTGGAATCTCATTTATATATCCTTATCTCAGTTTAATAATTAGAAAAATATTGGAACAAAGTGATGTTTTTCTGGTTCATTTAGACAAACCATGATAGAAAAACACTATTTCCAGAAGATCCAAACACTATTAAAAAATTGAAACGATGATATAGGAAAGTAGGTGAAAAAGCTGGTATCTCATTTATATATCCTTATCTCAGTTTAATAATTAGAAAAATATTGGAACAAAGTGATGTTTTTCTGGTTCAATTAGACAAACCATAATAGAAAAACACTATTTTTAGAAGATCCAAACACTATTAAAAAATTGAAACGATGATATAGGAAAGTAGGTGAAAAAGCTGGTATCTCATTTATATATCCTTATCTCAGTTTAATAATTAGAAAAATATTGGAACAAAGTGATGTTTTTCTGGTTCAATTAGACAAACCATAATAGAAAAACACTATTTTTAGAAGATCCAAACACTATTAAAAAATTGAAACGATGATATAGGAAAGTAGGTGAAAAAGCTGGAATCTCATTTATATATCCTTATCTCAGTTTAATAATTAGAAAAATATTGGAACAAAGTGATGTTTTTCTGGTTCAATTAGACAAACCATAATAGAAAAACACTATTTTTAGAAGATCCAAACACTATTAAAAAATTGAAACGATGATATAGGAAAGTAGGTGAAAAAGCTGGTATCTCATTTATATATCCTTATCTCAGTTTAATAATTAGAAAAATATTGGAACAAAGTGATGTTTTTCTGGTTCAATTAGACACACCATGATAGAAAAACACTATTTCCAGAAGATCCAAACACTATTAAAAAATTGAAACGATGATATAGGAAAGTAGGTGAAAAAGCTGGAATCTCATTTATATATCCTTATCTCAGTTTAATAATTAGAAAAATATTGGAACAAAGTGATGTTTTTCTGGTTCAATTAGACAAACCATAATAGAAAAACACTATTTTTAGAAGATCCAAACACTATTAAAAAATTGAAACGATGATATAGGAAAGTAGGTGAAAAAGCTGGTATCTCATTTATATATCCTTATCTCAGTTTAATAATTAGAAAAATATTGGAACAAAGTGATGTTTTTCTGGTTCAATTAGACAAACCATGATAGAAAAACACTATTTCCAGAAGATCCAAACACTATTAAAAAATTGAAACGATGATATAGGAAAGTAGGTGAAAAAGCTGGTATCTCATTTATATATCCTTATCTCAGTTTAATAATTAGAAAAATATTGAAACAAAGTGATGTTTTTCTGGTTCAATTAGACACACCATGATAGAAAAACACTATTTCCAGAAGATCCAAACACTATTAAAAAATTGAAACGATGATATAGGAAAGTAGGTGAAAAAGCTGGAATCTCATTTATATATCCTTATCTCAGTTTAATAATTAGAAAAATATTGGAACAAAGTGATGTTTTTCTGGTTCAATTAGACAAACCATAATAGAAAAACACTATTTTTAGAAGATCCAAACACTATTAAAAAATTGAAACGATGATATAGGAAAGTAGGTGAAAAAGCTGGTATCTCATTTATATATCCTTATCTCAGTTTAATAATTAGAAAAATATTGGAACAAAGTGATGTTTTTCTGGTTCAATTAGACACACCATGATAGAAAAACACTATTTCCAGAAGATCCAAACACTATTAAAAAATTGAAACGATGATATAGGAAAGTAGGTGAAAAAGCTGGAATTTCATTTATATATCCTTATCTCAGTTTAATAATTAGAAAAATATTGGAACAAGGTGATGTTTTTCTGGTTCAATTAGACACACCATGATAGAAAAACACTATTTCCAGAAGATCCAAACACTATTAAAGAATTGAAACGATGATATAGGAAAGTAGGTGAAAAAGCTGGAATCTCATTTATATATCCTTATCTCAGTTTAATAATTAGAAAAATATTGGAACAAAGTGATGTTTTTCTGGTTCAATTAGACAAACCATAATAGAAAAACACTATTTTTAGAAGATCCAAACACTATTAAAAAATTGAAACGATGATATAGGAAAGTAGGTGAAAAAGCTGGTATCTCATTTATATATCCTTATCTCAGTTTAATAATTAGAAAAATATTGGAACAAAGTGATGTTTTTCTGGTTCAATTAGACACACCATAATAGAAAAACACTATTTTTAGAAGATCCAAACACTATTAAAAAATTGAAACGATGATATAGGAAAGTAGGTGAAAAAGCTGGAATCTCATTTATATATCCTTATCTCAGTTTAATAATTAGAAAAATATTGGAACAAAGTGATGTTTTTCTGGTTCAATTAGACAAACCATAATAGAAAAACACTATTTTTAGAAGATCCAAACACTATTAAAAAATTGAAACGATGATATAGGAAAGTAGGTGAAAAAGCTGGTATCTCATTTATATATCCTTATCTCAGTTTAATAATTAGAAAAATATTGGAACAAAGTGATGTTTTTCTGGTTCAATTAGACACACCATAATAGAAAAACACTATTTCCAGAAGATCCAAACACTATTAAAAAATTGAAACGATGATATAGGAAAGTAGGTGAAAAAGCTGGAATTTCATTTATATATCCTTATCTCAGTTCAATAATTAGAAAAATATTGGAACAAGGTGATGTTTTTCTGGTTCAATTAGACACACCATGATAGAAAAACACTATTTCCAGAAGATCCAGACACTATTAAAGAATTGAAACGATGATATAGGAAAGTAGGTGAAAAAGCTGGTATCTCATTTATATATCCTTATCTCAGTTTAATAATTAGAAAAATATTGAAACAAAGTGATGTTTTTCTGGTTCAATTAGACACACCATGATAGAAAAACACTATTTCCAGAAGATCCAAACACTATTAAAGAATTGAAACGATGATATAGGAAAGTAGGTGAAAAAGCTGGAATCTCATTTATATATCCTTATCTCAGTTTAATAATTAGAAAAATATTGGAACAAAGTGATGTTTTTCTGGTTCAATTAGACACACCATGATAGAAAAACACTATTTCCAGAAGATCCAAACACTATTAAAAAATTGAAACGATGATATAGGAAAGTAGGTGAAAAAGCTGGAATTTCATTTATATATCCTTATCTCAGTTTAATAATTAGAAAAATATTGGAACAAGGTGATGTTTTTCTGGTTCAATTAGACACACCATGATAGAAAAACACTATTTCCAGAAGATCCAGACACTATTAAAGAATTGAAACGATGATATAGGAAAGTAGGTGAAAAAGCTGGAATCTCATTTATATATCCTTATCTCAGTTTAATAATTAGAAAAATATTGGAACAAAGTGATGTTTTTCTGGTTCAATTAGACAAACCATAATAGAAAAACACTATTTTTAGAAGATCCAAACACTATTAAAAAATTGAAACGATGATATAGGAAAGTAGGTGAAAAAGCTGGTATCTCATTTATATATCCTTATCTCAGTTTAATAATTAGAAAAATATTGGAACAAAGTGATGTTTTTCTGGTTCAATTAGACACACCATGATAGAAAAACACTATTTCCAGAAGATCCAAACACTATTAAAAAATTGAAACGATGATATAGGAAAGTAGGTGAAAAAGCTGGAATCTCATTTATATATCCTTATCTCAGTTTAATAATTAGAAAAATATTGGAACAAGGTGATGTTTTTCTGGTTCAATTAGACACACCATGATAGAAAAACACTATTTCCAGAAGATCCAAACACTATTAAAGAATTGAAACGATGATATAGGAAAGTAGGTGAAAAAGCTGGTATCTCATTTATATATCCTTATCTCAGTTTAATAATTAGAAAAATTATGAAACAAAGTGATGTTTTTCTGGTTCAATTAGACACACCATGATAGAAAAACACTATTTCCAGAAGATCCAAACACTATTAAAGAATTGAAACGATGATATAGGAAAGTAGGTGAAAAAGCTGGAATCTCATTTATATATCCTTATCTCAGTTTAATAATTAGAAAAATATTGGAACAAAGTGATGTTTTTCTGGTTCAATTAGACAAACCATAATAGAAAAACACTATTTTTAGAAGATCTAAACACTATTAAAAAATTGAAACGATGATATAGGAAAGTAGGTGAAAAAGCTGGTATCTCATTTATATATCCTTATCTCAGTTTAATAATTAGAAAAATATTGGAACAAAGTGATGTTTTTCTGGTTCAATTAGACACACCATGATAGAAAAACACTATTTCCAGAAGATCCAAACACTATTAAAAAATTGAAACGATGATATAGGAAAGTAGGTGAAAAAGCTGGTATCTCATTTATATATCCTTATCTCAGTTTAATAATTAGAAAAATATTGGAACAAAGTGATGTTTTTCTGGTTCAATTAGACACACCATGATAGAAAAACACTATTTCCAGAAGATCCAAACACTATTAAAAAATTGAAACGATGATATAGGAAAGTAGGTGAAAAAGCTGGAATCTCATTTATATATCCTTATCTCAGTTTAATAATTAGAAAAATATTGGAACAAGGTGATGTTTTTCTGGTTCAATTAGACACACCATGATAGAAAAACACTATTTCCAGAAGATCCAAACACTACTAAAGAATTGAAACGATGATATAGGAAAGTAGGTGAAAAAGCTGGTATCTCATTTATATATCCTTATCTCAGTTTAATAATTAGAAAAATATTGAAACAAAGTGATGTTTTTCTGGTTCAATTAGACACACCATGATAGAAAAACACTATTTCCAGAAGATCCAAACACTATTAAAGAATTGAAACGATGATATAGGAAAGTAGGTGAAAAAGCTGGAATCTCATTTATATATCCTTATCTCAGTTTAATAATTAGAAAAATATTGGAACAAAGTGATGTTTTTCTGGTTCAATTAGACAAACCATAATAGAAAAACACTATTTTTAGAAGATCCAAACACTATTAAAAAATTGAAACGATGATATAGGAAAGTAGGTGAAAAAGCTGGTATCTCATTTATATATCCTTATCTCAGTTTAATAATTAGAAAAATATTGGAACAAAGTGATGTTTTTCTGGTTCAATTAGACACACCATGATAGAAAAACACTATTTCCAGAAGATCCAAACACTATTAAAAAATTGAAACGATGATATAGGAAAGTAGGTGAAAAAGCTGGTATCTCATTTATATATCCTTATCTCAGTTTAATAATTAGAAAAATATTGGAACAAAGTGATGTTTTTCTGGTTCAATTAGACACACCATGATAGAAAAACACTATTTCCAGAAGATCCAAACACTATTAAAAAATTGAAACGATGATATAGGAAAGTAGGTGAAAAAGCTGGAATCTCATTTATATATCCTTATCTCAGTTTAATAATTAGAAAAATATTGGAACAAGGTGATGTTTTTCTGGTTCAATTAGACACACCATGATAGAAAAACACTATTTCCAGAAGATCCAAACACTATTAAAGAATTGAAACGATGATATAGGAAAGTAGGTGAAAAAGCTGGAATCTCATTTATATATCCTTATCTCAGTTTAATAATTAGAAAAATATTGGAACAAAGTGATGTTTTTCTGGTTCAATTAGACAAACCATAATAGAAAAACACTATTTTTAGAAGATCCAAACACTATTAAAAAATTGAAACGATGATATAGGAAAGTAGGTGAAAAAGCTGGTATCTCATTTATATATCCTTATCTCAGTTTAACAATCATAAAAGGCGCATATAGGCGCATTTTAATAGTTGCATATCTCCGCTCTTTTTCTGAAACAAAAAAAAAACACGAAAAAAGGACAAAAAAACCTTCAGAAAAAAAAGGCGGATGGTAAATGAAGGACTTTAACCCGAAATTCCCTACATCCTCGGTGGTTTCAACACACTCTCGACTCGTTTATTTCAAAGGCTCCTAATTGGTTTCCCATGCTTCCTGAAAACTTTTTTTTCCGCAAAATCCGTTTTTCACTTTATCGGCGGTTACAGAAACCCCCCGAAAAAAAAACAACCGGAGACCATTTGTGCGACATTAAAAGGACTTGGCTGTAAATTCACAAAAGAAAATTAAATATCAACTTAGGTAGTAGGGATAGGGCGAGAGTGACCTTTTAAGTTGACATTTTGCATGACCTGTATTAATAGTTTCCTGGATAGATCCATGTTAAATATAAGAAAACGTACTTATAAGGACACAAAAGGACCTTTTAGGGTCAAGAGGTCGCATAGAGATCGGTCGAGGATCATCCATAAAATGCTTGTACAGTTTTTATCGATCTAGAGCGAGAAGTCCCTTAAGGTCTTAAGTGAGATGCTATTGAGAGGTTGTCCTTATGAATGGCTTTTGTAATTTACTTTTTTTTTTAGATATGTATATCATGTTTCCCATGTTAGTCGCAATTAAGTGAGTTTTTCAATCGATTGTTCCATTCTTCAAATCTAATTTAACACCCCCAAAATATAATACTGAAACTGTGGTATATGTGCCCAAATTGCAAATTATATGAAAGAAAGTGGAACGAGAGAATGTGGAACAGTGCGAAATCCGGATAAAAGCTTTCCAGAATTAAATTAGTTTTCCGGAGTAACGCCTCCCCGCCTATTATATTATGCATGTAATGATTTTTTAATTCCTCTTGTGAAATGCACACCCGGAGGTCGAATGGGAACGTATTCTGTGGCCATGGAACATCTTTTTTTTTGTTTTTATTCGTTTTGAGGAAAATTTAATTATATGGTGCCCGCATATAGTCCGAAACAATGTCGATACCAAGAAGGTTGATTAATATGAATGAACCAAGTGCAGAAAGTGATGAATCTGACCACTTGCTATAGAAATTGTCTTGGAAAATCGACAATTTTTTAAGTGGTTTATTGGGCTTAATTGCCTGAAAATGCAAACGTTGTTCTTTACTTTTCCAGGCAAATAGAAGATTTTTTAAAAATTTCTTCTAGGCAGCTGAATTTATTACTTGTGGACTAATGGATGTGAATAATGATCTCAATAATAATAAAAAATAATATATAATAAAATAGCCTTCATTTGCCTGGAACTCTTTAAAAATTCACTTTAATTGCCTGAAATTATTGAAAAATTAGTTTCAACTGCCTGGAATTATTATAAATTGACTTTGTCTTCGTAGAATTAACTGAAGTTATCACACAACAGTTAAAAAATGGCTGTTAATTAATTGTCTGAAATTAATTTTAAAAAAATATTTAAATGGTTCAACGTATGTTGAAATAGTAAAAAAAATAGTCTTTAATTGCCTGCAAAATTTCACTTCCACTGCCTGGAATGATTGAAAACTGACCTTATATCCTTGAAAATAAATCCAGTAAGGTCTTCAACTGCCTGTAAGTAATTGAAAAATTGATTTCAACTGCTTGGGGTTATAAAAGGATTAATTTGAAGTGTGTGGAAAAAAAATAAAAAATTACTTAAATCTTGAACTACCTAGAGTTATTGCAAAATTGATTTTAATTGTTTGGGAAAATAATTTAAAAAAAAAATATCTCAAAGAAATATATATTAAATAATGCCTGGAATTCTTTAAAAATTAATTTCAACTGCCTGGAATTATTATAAATTGACTTTGTCTTCCAAGTATTAACTGAAGTTATCGCACAATATTTAGCAAATGGCTTTCAACTGCCTGAAATTAATTAAAAAATAAAGTTGACCCAAAACTGCCTTAAAAATTAACTTCATCTCTTCTCACGTTAAGGCCCTCATAACAAAACAATTTTATTATTTAATACGACCCGGTTAGAGGGAGGAGGAGAAGGAGGGCGTTCGTTTAAAGCCGCTTTGTCTCATATCCAGATATCAACAAGTAGCAAAAACCATAATCCAGGAACTGGAGAGAGGCTGATAATATAAAAGCATATTGAGGTTAGAACGTCGAGACCGGCAACGGATTATGACTTTCAAAAGCTTTAAATAGTTGACGTTAGCATGGGGAAGCCAGGGACGTAGTTTATTAATTTTAAAAAAAATCTTTAGAGAGTTCCATAATTTTCGGGATCACTACCAATAGTATGTACAAAAAAATAACTATTAACTTAAATAATGTGTAAAATATCCTAAAGTAATTTAATATATTTAATAAACGTATATTTTATAAACACCCTGTATTCGAGAATTATCTCACATCCTTGAAAATCTATACCCTAAACATAAATAATAATATAAGCAGAGATTGAGAGAGACCCAGAAAATTAAAAGAGGCAGTGAGGGCTATAAAGAGCCATGTATATAGAGTGGTCATAGTTGACCAGGTGTGGTGGTGTTTTGTCCACTAGGTGGATATTAGAATGGTTGTGCACAGGTTAATCATGTCGACATGTGAGTAATATTTTATATTGTTGTTGTATAAGTCCATGGCTAGAGTTTTATGGTATACCAGAGTTTGTCGCTGTTTAGCGAGGTATTACCAGGTTGTGGTCGATTGTGTAGCAATCTGAGCGCGCAGTTCCTTCGAGTTGGTCTTGTGAGTTATAGAGGGCCCTCACTTGTCTTCTCGATTGACACATTTGGATTCTAAGATCTCGGTATATGTTATCTTAGTTTCACAGTGTTAAGATGCTTACTGCTTAGCGGCAGTGGAGCGTCTGGGGTACCCTTAACTATTTTAGGGGACACTAGCTAGTCGTCGAAGAAAGAAAATATATATATATGTAAATTATTAGCAACATAAAGTAACTATATTGATGGTTGTTGGCATGACTGAATCAAGGGGACCGAGGTTCCCCGGTGAGTAAGCCTAATCTTTATTAGATGGGTCAGTACAGTAAATCGTAAACATTTTTGTTTTATGGTACTCTCAATCTCTTGCTGTATACATGGTGGAACTCGCTGAATGAATTGCTTTGTCAATACTCACGTAAGTTTAATTTTAAAATACCCAAATTTTACAAATGCCTACTTCAGTACCTTTTAGAAAAATGTTTGCCTCTCAGTCCCACCTTATCGTCATCACGTTTAAGTTTATTCAGCGGTTGGTTATCTTATCACTCAAGTTGTCACACCATCGAACCCTGAATATTTTATTGCGATAATGTCCCATATTATGTATCCAATACCATGATGCGTGCATATTTCCGGAAATATTAATAATAAACAATTTTATTTTTAAATAAATATATATTTTTTTTAATTTGCAGATATGGGAGTCGCGCTGTAAGGCCAGTCAATGGTAAGAGAAAAATCACATTTTATTGCATTATGTTCACTGAAATAACGTAAAATTATTTTTTTTAAACATTTAATTTAGAATTATGATTTTTTAATTAATTTTAGGCAATTGAAAACTATTTTGGTGTTTATTTTAAATGAAGTGGGGTCTGTCGATTCTAAGCAGTTGAAGTCAATATTTCAATAATTTGAGGTAGTTGAAGTCTAAATTTTTATATTATTTCCGTTGCAGTTTAAATCAATTTTTTAACAATAATCATTAATTAATAAGGAGACTAGGAATATGCAAAGTTTGACAAGGTGTCAAAGTTTTTGGATGTTAAACTGTTAATAATTTACCTGCCAAATTTACAAATTTTAAACTCAACTAGAGATAAAGATATTGATTGAAAAACTCATTCTATTTAGTGGGTGAATTTTTGGATTTTAATTTTTAACCTGATTGGAGAGCCTGCATGTATAATTTGTAGTTTTGTAGACATCTTATGATTTAATCGTTTAGGTAAGATTTTTTAGTGTATAGTATTTTTGACTTACTTTGTATATTAACACCACTGAATTAAATTGAATAAAGGAAAAATTTACACATTTTGTAGGCAAAGCAAGTAAAATCATAGAAAAATATACAAAAGATCACCATTCAAAAATAATGTATTATACAGGATGTTTTTTGTATATTGCGACAAAATTCGGGAACGTGTTCTTTGGACAAAAATTCGCAAAAAAGTTCCTATAAACATAGGTCCTAAACCTTTTAGATTTTGAGCTACAGGATGATAAAGTTTTAACAAAAAAATTATTTTTTTTCGATAACTTAAATACCCCTGTAGATATTTGTCCACAGATTCTCTGTGTATCCAGAGCCATTTACCAACATACTTTTAACATTTTTATGTTCTCCAGTGGCGTGTGTGCGGGTTTTCCGCTTGAATACTTTTATAAAGAAAAATGGTACGCCACCAATTTTTCTTGTATTAAAAAATATTTTTAAATTCCCCGTTTTATTTGCAAAATGTTTGATTCCTTAGATTTTTTCCGTTAGATGCACGGTTTTTGCACAGAAAATTAAAAACCATGGACATGTTGGTCAGATTTGATTAGACTTTCTTTATTCTAGTAATTATTCGTTTTTTTTAGTTTATTGCAATTTTAATAATAAATAATAACATTTTATTAATTAATTTAGTACAAAAGCTGAACTGAACTGCCTAGAATAAATTTTATTGCCTTTTGCTTTTGATCCTTGGGCTTTGGACATTTAGTCATCCGTTTTAGAATAGAAATAATTAAAATTAATTTTGTATAAATTATAGGCACTTCAAAATGATTTTTCTTTAATTTTAGGTAATTGAAGTTAATTTTTAATGATTTTGTTAATAGCAAATTGACCTTAACTGCCTAGAATAAGTTTCATTGCCTCTTGCTTTTGATTCGTGGACTTTGAACATTTAGTCATTCGTTTCAATATAGAAATAATTAAAATTAATTTTTTATAAATTAGAGGCACTTGAAAATTATTTTTCTTTAATTTCAGGCAATTGAAGTTAGTTTTTGTTGATTGTTTTAATAGAAAATTAATCTTAACTGCCTAGAATAACTTTTATTGCCTTTTGCTTTTGACCCTTGGGCTTTGATCAGTATAAAAATAATTAAAGTTAATTTTGTATGAATTATAGGCACTTCAAAATAATTTTTATTTAATTTCAGGCAATAGAAGTTAATTTTTTCAATAGAAAATTAACCTCAAATGCCTGTAATAAGTCAAAACCGAACTAGAAATAATAGAATCATATAATTTAATTTCTTTGAAAGTTAATTTTATATAAATTTTAGGCTATTAACACTCGATCCTTTATTTAAAGAGTTGAAATGGAATATAGCGAAAGTCAATTTGGTATATGTAAAATGCAATTATGTTTTTTTTATTTGAGCACACTAAATAGATTTTTGATGATTTTTTTTTCATAGAAAGCCTCAATTGCCTTGAATACCTTAAAAATTACTTAATTTTTTTTTAATATTTTATTTCTAGTTAAGTTGAGGTTAATTTTTTTTTATTTCAAGAATTTTAAGTCGCTTATTTTGATAATTGCAGGCGGTTGATGAAAAAAATTTTTTGCAGGCAGCTAGGTTGATTTTTGATGCTTTCTTCATATTTATTCATTAACACATATGTGAAGAAAAATTTTTAAAAATACTACTGATAAATACTAACTTTACCGGCCTCTACGTGAAAATCCATACATTTCTTATAAAAAAACAGCTCGTTTAACGTTATCAGCGATCTTTAAGGGCCAACTAAAATCCTGAAATTTAAATAAATAAACATTTATGGCATAACAATATACCTATAATAAATTCCAGGTAGTAAAGGTCTATTTTTTTATTATTTCAAGGTAGACTAACCCATAGAGAGTTACAGTAAAAGTTGCAAGTTTTTATTAATTTCAGGCAGTAGAAGTAAAGAGTTAAAAAGTTTACAGTTTTTTTTTCTATACTTATTTTATTGGGTATTACGTCATTACGTTACTTATAGCAAATAATTAATCAAATAATTTACTTGAGGTATAATAGATTTTTTTTATTATGAATTCGTCACAGTAATACAGATTTTACTTAGTAGAAATAAACTTTAAAAAATTCCAGGTATTTAAAGTAAAGTTTTTAATAACAATGTCAGATAGTTGAGGCTTATATTTATTTCTTTTTCCAGAGTGTAAAAACTAGATTTTCCATACTCTAGACAATTAAAGACTAGACTAGAATTATTTATCCAGTCAGCTAATGCCTATTTTTCGCAATTAAGGCAGTTGAGGTTAAGTTTTTTTTTATTTTGGGTATCCAAAGTTGATTTTTGATGATTCACCTCAATTATCTCAAATAATTAAAAAAGTTATTAAATTTAAGGGTAAATTTTTGTATTTATTCCAGGCAGTTGAAAGTCAGTTTCTAGTCATATTTTTATAGAAAATACATCTTAGTTACCTGGAATACCTGAAATAGTAAGCTAAAATTTGTAAGAAAAAAAATTAATTAATTTATTATACAGTTTAAGATAATTTTTTATGCATTTCAGGCACTTTAAAATGTTTATTTTTTAATAGTCTTAGTAGTTGATTTTGAATATTTTTTCAATAGGAAGTTGCCTGAAATAACTCAAAAATGACCTAATTTTTTTTTTCAATTGAATTTTCCTGAAATATAAAAAAGTTTATTTTGTATAAATTTTAGGCACTTTTTTTAATTAATTTCATACAGTTAAAGTTGATTTTTGATGATTTTTTGCAATAAGTTTTATTACCTTTTGCTTTTGACCCTTGGGCTTTGGACATTTAGTCATTTGCTTCAGTATAAAAATAATTAAAGTTAATTTTGTATGAATTATAGGCACTTGAATATGATTTTTCTTTAATTTCAGGCAGATGAGGTTAATTTTTGATGATTTTTTTAATAGAAAATTAACCTCAAATGCCTGTAATAATTCAAAACCGAATTGAAATAATAAATTTAATTTTATTTAAATTTTAGGCAGTTAACAGTTGATCATTTTTATTCATTTTAAAGAGTTGAAATGGAATATAGTGAAAGTCAATTTCGTATATGTTTTAGACAGTTAAACTTATTTTTTTTTTTAATTTGAGGCAGACTAAATAGATTTTTGATGATTTTTTCCAATAGGAGGCCTCACTCTCACGAGATGTGT